>NC_132879.1:7282456-7447456 GCF_030463535.1 Salminus brasiliensis
CTGGAGATTGTTGTATGAGGGCTATAAATACTTGTGGGGTGTGCCACAGGATCCATAGATCGAGAAATGGTTGTAAAGTGCAGTGATTGGCAAAAACGAGTGACTGCATTTGGGTGCGAAGCATGTCGCTGAATTTGCTGTTGTATGGAAGCGTGGAAGCGTACGGTCACACGGGTCTACCAGCAGTGGCTGAAATCTCAGTGTACAGGACATTCTTGTCTTTCTTGAGCAGAAGTGAGCAAAGGCCTCTTGTGTGTCACTCTGCTCCATATGTTGATGGTCTGCAGTTTCCATTTTCTTTCAGAAATTGGTTGAGAAGGATCTGCATTGACTGCATTGAGAAGCAATTCTTGCCTGGAAGTGAAGCAAGTTTTATTAACGAGCCGTGAAACATATCCCTGTTCATTGCTTTTGACTTTTGGCCACAATTCTGACAAGATTTCTGACACTAATGCTAGACCTTCCTTCACACTGTGGTCGTTGGCACACCCAAATGCAATCACTCCTTTTTGCCAATCATTGACATCTGCTTTACGACCCATTTTCCACTGCACTGTACCACCTCTGTCAATCCCGCCACACACCCCACAGTGTGTTTATTTATTTATGCACTTTGTTCTGTTGCCGAAATATTCAGAAACGAGAAAATCTGTCTGTCTTTATTAGCTACCTATAGATGTTGCTGTTCACACTGTTCACAAACATCTGGCTAACCTCTGTTCATTCTCAACAGTGTTGTGAGAATTAGAATTAGGACCAGGGTTAAGTGTAGGACCCTGTCCTGTTCAAGAAAATAATTATCACTACAGAATAAGAAAATATTTTTAATATAATTAAGTAAAATACATTAAATAATTTTATTCTTAGTACAGTGTTCTTACAGCAGTCTCAAAATAACAAATGTTAGATTTAGGGATTTAATATTTTGGATTTAAGATGATTTCACTTGCCAAGATGTAATTTCCTGCAGTGTGGAATAAGAATAAGATGAATTACATGAACAGAAAAGTCATTAAAAATAAAACTCAACTTTCCACTTTTGTTATATATTCTTTTCGTGTGAATTCCCAGAAAAAAAAATCTAATAAAATCTCATTCAAGTATCATAAACTATCCAACTGATGTAAAAAAAAAGAACTTTTTACTTTAAATTATTTTCAAGCAAACAGCAGTTCATTAAAGAATACAGAAATGCTCTTCTTCATTCATGCACTTCAGCTGTAACACAGCTTGGCAAGAACAGCGCTCAGCGTCGGCATGACTCATCTGCAAGAAAAGGGACAAGAACAGTCAGTTGGAACAGCCACAGTAAAAACTATTTACTCAGACCTGATCTTTCTGCCCTGTAGGTTCACTTTCATGTGGGTAAGAGATCCGCATCTGTCTTTACCTGTGCCCTAAAATGTTTAAGCCACGGCTGCCCCCTGTCCTGAAACTATGGCTTCTATACCCATATAGTAGCTTCTGACATGGCTGTCACAGTCCCACAACCTATACATCTGTGGATAGTCCTTAAAAGAGCAGTGCAGCAAGATGGCCCAAGAATCTCACAGGACAAAAAGCCTTTAGCAGGATGAATGGGTGAAAAACCCCTTAGCTTCTACAGAACTAGAGTTTACAAGCTGTGATGCTCGCCAGAGGGGTGTTACCAAATCCTAACCATGCAAAACTCAAACTCATACAAAAACTTACCCCATGTTGGTCAGAAACTAAACTGGTTGACCAGATTAACCAGCAGGCCATGCTGTTTTTTTCAGCAGGAGGTGTATTTTATAAAATTATGTATTGTCAAGTTAAAATGTTAGCTAGCATATCCTTGTATTTTGGGTATGCCTAATAAACTGGCTAGAGGAATCTGTTTTTTCCTTATAGTACATCAGTGAGATAAATGGATGGTCAGTCATTGGACTGGATTAAGCTAAGAGCTAAGAGAGGAGCAGCTGTATGTGTGTGTGGGAGTTAGTCATGAGATTGAATCCATATTTCAGCATATATTAAGTGTGATCTTCTCTTTTGAGCACAGTAGTAGCTATGTTTACATTGCTAAATAAAAGCGCCAATATGTCACAAGTTTCGCGTTGGTCTTTAATGGTCAAGGTGGTTGAAAAGCTGGTCATCCATGCTAAATATACCCTGTGCTGTTAAGCTATTTGGTTAACCAGCTGTAAACCAGTATAGCATATGTTTTATTTGATTTTGCTCATGTTGATCATTCTAGTGGACCAGTTAAACCATCAAACCCATACGAAAACATACCCTATGCTGGTCAGAAACTTCTAAGCAGCTGGCCATGCTGGTCATGAGTATTTTATAAAATGTACTGTATTGTCTAGCATGTTTTGTGTAAGTCATGCTAGTCATGCTGATTCATGTCCATGCTGGTTAATCCACTTGGTCTTACTGGCCATGATCAACCCATGCTGGTCAACCGGCATGGTCAAGCTTGGTCATACCAAGCGTCAGGTTGGTCATGTGGGTGCTGATGCAAAACCATCAAAGTCAAACAAAAACATACCCTCTGCTGGTCAACCAGCTCAACCAGCCTAAGGTGGCCAGGTTGGCCCCTGGCAGGTTTCAGCCTAGCCAGGCAGGTCACGGGGTAGAGGACAGACGCAATTTGGCTTGTGGTCCTCCCAGTTGGGGGTTGGACGTAGGGCTAACAACCCTATTCTTTAAAAACATCATGCAGATGCCAACAAGTACAACAGTCTTGGGATGGATTCAAGCCAATTATATGGCAGCATGACCACATACTTAAGTCAGAGGTGTGACCGACAAGCTACTCCGCATTGAAACATGGAATGTGCAGCTTTATGTCCCAGAGAGAGCAAATGTTTAACATGCACTGTAGCGTGTTGCATGTTATGTGCTAGTAAAGCTGAGGGGCAGTTCAGTTTTTACTTCCCTAAAATTTTCAGTTCCCCTAGAAATGATCAAAACAGTTCAGCTACTAATGTATTCCATGTCAATGGGCTTCCTATTATGTTAAAAGTAGAGCAGGACCTTAGTGTAACATCACTAAAAACATCACTAACACGTCAACATTAACATTCACAGCCAGGGGTGCCGGATGTGGGGGGAGTTAGGACGATTCTAAGGGCCTTTGACTGGCAGGGCTCCTAAAAATTGTTATGAGTTGTTAAGGACTCAATGTACCATCTTCTCATAGGGCCTGAAATTCTTGGCATGGCCCTTGTTTAGAGCATTTGGCTGATGCTCTTATCAGGAACACACCTGATCAGCAGCATATAACGATAGCACATGATACAGGGTGTTGTCTAGGAGCTTTGAGTGTTGCTGTTCAGGGTACATATCTACTGTTGGTGCAGAGACTGTTGAGTCCAGACAGAAATATCATATTGGTTGCATGGGAAATCACAAACATGTCCCATGACAGGGCCCTTGTTTAGAGCATTTGGCTGATGCTCTTATCAGGATGTAACTTACACTCTTAAAAATAAAGGTGCTACAAAAGCTCTTCGTGTGAGGCCACAGAAGAACCACTTTCGGGTTTCATAAAGAACCATGTTTGTAATTGAGATGTGTGAGAATGAAGAACCTCTAAAAGCTTCTACTGATGTGAAGATTATTGACCAATCGAGAGGAGAATGTAGAGGAGTTAGACGTCTTGTCCAAGGACTATTACCGGTGTAGTGTGGTGTGCTTGTCCAGCCAGGGAATTGAACCCCAGTCTACACCAAGGAAGGCAGTGATATTACCAACTGCACTACACCCCGGCACAACACCCTTCAGAGCTACAGTACTAAACTATACTAAGGGAAAGTTATGGAGTACTCTGTGTTTATGAATGGAGTGTACTGACCGACTCGGAGCACGCGAGTCGCTCCTGTACTCGTCCCTACGCTCTTGGCACCACTGGACACAAATGCTCCACCTTCCTCGTCCTCCTCTTCTTCCTGCCCGTCGCTGTCTCCCTCTGCTTGCCTCCCTTCCTCACTCCCCTGCTCCTCTCCAGCGGCCGGCAGTGAGGCCAACATAGAGTCCTCCGACGGGTACTCGCACACTCGCTCCAGCTGAGACTCAAAACGCACCGTCACCTGAAAGAGGTAGAATGAGGGTACTTTTCATTTCAGTTAAGGGGATGAGATTGGAAGTGCAGGGTTTCACAAATGCTTTGTCTAATAAATAAAGGCACACAAAGCCTGGTTATTGACAGATCTGTTCTTCTAGTTATTTGTGGTTAGTGTGAAGCATGTCTCGATGCAAACAACTTTCAGAAGATCTTAGAAGACATGTTGTAGGGACTGGAGAACCTGGAGAACGCTACAAAAATGGCTGAAGTGTCAATCCACGAAGAAAGAATTCCAGAGAATTCCAAGAGAAAATGGGCAGTCCTGAAACTGTGGGAAAGACTGCAAATCAAACTCCAAAATCCTTTGTTCATTAGAAACATACTGAACACCATCTGTTACTGACCAAGAAAAGTTTACCCTGGACCATCTATATCAGGGGAGCACAACACCAATCCTGGAGGGCCCCCAGTAAAGTTTGGTAGTTGCCTTATAATCAAACACACCTGATCAGCAGCATATAACGATAGCACATGATACACGTATTCACGTATTCACGTATTCGTCACTGTACAGTGTGGACTGTACAGCGAAATGTGTCCTCCGCATTTAACCCATCTGGTAGTGAACACACACTCACACACACACACGTGTTAGGGGCAGTGAGTACACACACACACCCAGAGCGGTGGGCAGCCAACTCCAGCGCCCGGGGAGCAGAGAGGGTAAAGGGCCTTGTCTAGGAGCATTGAGTGTTACTGTTCAGGGTACGTATCTACTGTTGGTGCAGAGACTGTTGAGTCCAGACAGAAATATCATACTGGTTGCATGGGAAATCGCAAACACGCACTGCGGTAGTGTGAAGGGCCATGTTGAAAACAGATGCATTGAATACAACAGTCCAACCATACATATCAATGTTTCTAACAGCTAATCAAAACTAGTGCTCACCAGTTAGCAATAACATGCCACTGCTAATCAGTGACCATTTACTTGTAGTTATTGTTAGCAGTGTTAGCATCCGACTCTAAACAAAACAAATACAGAGGTTTGAGTTTAGTAAAGACTCATCTTATAACTCAAAACTCAAAGTCTCAGAGCAGTAGAATACAGTCAAGTCAAGTCAAATTTATTTGTACAGCTTTTTACAACTGTTGTCGTCACAAAGCAGCTTTACATAATTAGTAATTAGTAAAAGACAGAGACAAAAAAGAAATAACATAAGAAGACATGCAGGATCAAAGACCCCCAGTGAGCAGCCAACGGCGACAGTGGCTAGGAAAAACTCCCTCAGAGCTGGATGAAGAAACCTTGGGAGGAACCAAGACTCACAAGGGGGACCCGACCCGTCCTCCTCTGATCAGAACTATTTATAAATTATTGATAAAAATGACCAAACTGCTCTGATCATAATCATAAAATACTAATACACACACACACACACACACACACATATATATATATATATATATAAATAAATACTAACATAATATATTACAGCACAGAAGAAACAGCGCAGCCCCTAAAACACCCTGAACTCGGCCTTAATGGACAGATCAACATAGGGAGAGGTGGGGGAGGGCAGCTTACCAGGACAGAGCACCGCACCCCTCTCTGAGAGATAATGAGAGTAGAGGGAGGACTGTCAGCATAAAAACAGTCCTGGCTAGAAAGAGTTTGTAACCTTTAGGCACATGTGAAAATGAAAAAGCTCCTTATCTGGCCAGTAAGTTCTTATTTCCTCAGTGTTTGTTTGTTAATTCCCATCACTGTGTTCATCATTAAAACATCTCCAAAGTTCTCCTCGCGGAGTCTAGTATTATTTATAGTAATCATCCAACACCTGGTTTGGTAAATCAGGGCTTAATGATGGTAAATCAGGTGAGCTGCTGCTGGCTGGACTGGGGGGAGCCTTTGTTCTTCAGGTCAGCTCACAAGGTCTCAACTACTTTCTTCAGAATGAGAAAGTTTTACAGGAAAAGCCAAAAAATGACTTCTGCACAGCACTGTATATCATCCCTGTCACGCGAAAACATTGTATCTAAATCAGCAACTTTACAGATAAAGGGGAAAAATTAATCTCAACTTTCAATAGAAGTCAATGTAAACAAATATATTCATTTTGAAGCATTTCTATTGGTCCACTGACACAGCGTTCTCATTTCCATTATGCCAAAAATTAAAACAGTGACAGCCTAACATCAATGAGAACTGAAGTACACCTGATAAACCATCAACATAATTAAGAACTGATGAGAATCAACTAATCACTCTCGGATTCCAGTGGGTTCCAGTTGTATCTGAAAAACTTCACACTAGGCCTCCTGGAAGACCTACATACACATGAGCTGGTAGTCTGGCCAGGATTCAGTCACTGTTAGTACTAGAATAGTAACAGTGTGCTGTATGGGCAGACATGTATGAAGTACTAGAGACCCAGACTTGAGTAAAAGTACAAGAGCTCTATCAGAAAAGTGACTTGAGTAGAAGTAGAAGTGTCTTTAAGCTCCAGACTTAAGTGGAAGTACTAAAGTATTCAGCATTTCTGTACTTAAGTATTTGCAAGTAGTTTATTCTAAACTGTACTACTGAAGTACTGAGAGTAAAAGTACAGTACTGTGTTCTGTAGTTCTTACAGAAATCAGTCAGAAGTCTGAATATCAGTGTTTCTGTTATTTCAGATGCTCAGACTTAAGCACTGTCTCAGTTCCTCTGGCTGTAGTAGAAGGACGGGACTGTAGAAGACGGAGTTCATGAACACGAGTCTTCAGTTCACTCTCTAAACAAACTCGCCCAAAAGAGAGAGAGCTGAGCAGACCTGACTCAACCCGCCACACACAAGAGCTTCATCTGTAAAACCAGTGAGGAGAGCAGCTCAAACCCTGAGCTTCACTCTCTGTAAACTCAACTACAGCTGAAAGATCTCAGGCCATTCGGACACATACGAGTATTTGCAGGAGGTGAAGATGGAGGAGGTTCTTCTGGTGGTTCTTCTTCTTCATCATCTGGAGATAAACTAACAGAGCTCTAGCGTTAGTGTCCTCACTGCAGCAGCGGAGTGAGAGGAAGAACGGCAGCATGCTCCCTCACGGCTCCATCACCTGTTCTGCTCAGTGTTAAGGCGTCCTCATCAAACCCGGTGACAGCGTAGCGTTCAAAAACTCATTCAAAATATGTAGAGAAGTAAAAGTGGGAAGTAGGAGAAATAATAATAATCCGTCAGTAGATTCAGATACAGGGTTTTAGTACTTAAGTACAGTAGTGAAGTATCTCTGTGTATGGGGGTCTCACTGTGTGCATACATACGGTATACATAAGGTATACAGTCTCTCCTCATGCACAACAGCATCGCTCACTCCAAACCCAACTCTACTCTAATTGATGTCGATGCTTAACAGCCATCATCTCTGAGGAGCTACATCCGTCCTGATCTGCATCTTCAGCCAGGAGTCAGAGTAAGTGGTTGTTTATTGTGTTAAAGATCTACACCACTGTACGCAGCTCGTTCTGTGCTGAACTGGGTTGTTGTTGTGGTTGTCTTTCTCTTTCTGCTGCAGAACAGGAAGTGAGCAGGCCTTGAAGAGGAAGTAGCAACAGCACTGTCAGGGAACGAGTCACATGGGGCCTAAAAAAGGCTTACAGGAATAAAAGACATTGAGACTTCCGAGTTCATACACTTCAGTCTTCAATCACTAAACTCACTCTCTTGCTCTTTCTCTCTATTTCTCTTGTATTGCAGCATTTGGGATATTTTGGGAGCCACTGCAGTGACATGTTTTCCAGGAATGAGGTTATATGTGAAATCAAGTTACCATGAATTACCAAGTGGCCCTGCTAAACAAAAAGTTAACCTTTAGTGACTTATAAGTAATTAAAGAATGATAATTGAAATACGCTACATGGACAAAAGTATTGGGACACCTGCTCAATTTAGCTGATTTTTGCTTCTTCCGAAATCAAGGGTATTAAAAAAGAGGTCCTGCTGTAATTGGAGTAACTGTCTCTACTGTCCAGGGAAGAAGGCTTTCCACTAGACTTTGGAGGAGCATTGCTGTGAGGAGAGATCAGGATGTTGGAGGATCACCATCCAACCTCATCCCCAACTCCCCAACTCAAGCCAAATGTTTCGGGTGGAGCACCAGCCATCATTCCAGAGAACACAGTACATTCCACTGCTCCACAGCTCAACGCTGTCTTATGCATGGTGCCAGACAGTCCTGTTCTACTGCCAGTACTTCTCTACTGGGACTAGACAAGCTAGATGTGTGCATTTGCACATTTCTGCCAGCAATGGATACAACTTTAAGCAGCTGAGTGCATTCATTAGAAGGGGTGTCCACAAATATTGGGACATATAGTGTACCACCTTAAGCAAATCAAATCTTAATCTCTCTGGTATTTTTAGTTATTGTAAATGAAACATCAGTTGAATACAGTGGAAATACGAGTATTTTACGAGTATGTGCTCTCAGGTTAACCTTCTGAAACCTGGATTTTTGCTTGGTGTGCATTTTTAATTTCTCCAAGCATAAAAACGGAACTTAGTCTTTCTACAGGACCCATGTCCTTATATGAGGCCAAAGGGTCAAAGTTAAGTATCATGGTGCACCAAAGCAGAAATGTAGTGTTTGCATTTCAGGACGCAGGGTCTCAAGAGGTTAAACAGAGGAAGCAGCTCTGATCCTATCAAAGCGTGTCACTGAACAGCGCTCCTCAGTGGTGTAGAGAAAGCAGAACTGCTGAAGTGTGTTTTCATCTTACATTCGACAGAGTTGTAACGTTAGTGCTTCTTCGCTGTCTGCTTGTGTGGTCTTCTCTCTCAGGAGGAAGTAGGCCCACACTGAAGAAAGCTTATCAGGGGATTGGCAGTGTTACACTCAAACCACACAGCAGAAAAATGCTGTAATTCAACCTGGCTTTTAGACTGCCGTCCTCACCCGTGTTTGCTTAATTACACCAATATCACCACACTGGTTGCAGTGGAGGTGAAATGTAGGTGAATCACTACCAAGACATAAGCATTTATATCATACATATTCATGGGAAATATGCAATCTAGCCACGTTCTGCCAAAGTACACTGAATCAGTACAGAAAGCAATGTGAAAGAAGTAGATCATGAAGGCCTGTCTGGCTCCACTGGCCTTTCAAAATCAAGGCCACTTCTGGCCATGACTTTAAAGAGATCCTTTAGCTTGAAATGGATAGCTTTTAGAGGAAACTGTCAGGGCAAGAAAAACAGAAGTTAGCAAGTTCTGTGTAGGCCAGGTTAGAAAAGTTAGCAGTAATGTCCAATTCAGCAAATTAGCTAGTGATGATTGCACTCTGTAAATGCAGGTATTGTGATATACACTGAGGTGGAGCTACAGTCTCTCATTAGAGTGAATATTAATAACACTCTAAATGCAGGTATTGTGATATACACTGAGGAGGTGGAGCTACAGTCTCTCATTAGGGTGAATATTAATAACACTCTAAATGTAGGTATTGTGATATACACTGAGGAGGTGGAGCTACAGTCTGTCATTAGGGTGAATATTAATAACACTCTAAATGTAGGTATTGTGATATACACTGAGGAGGTGGAGCTACAGTCTCTCATTAGGGTGAATATTAATAACACTCTAAATGTAGGTATTGTGATATACACTGAGGAGGTGGAGCTCCAGTGTCTCATTAGTGTCAATATTAATAACACTCTAAATGTAGGTATTGTGATATACACTGAGGTGGAACTACAGTCTCTCATTAGTGTCAATATTAATAACACTCTAAATGTAGGTATTGTGATATACACTGAGGAGGTGGAGCTCCAGTGTCTCATTAGTGTCAATATTAATAACACTCTAAATGTAGGTATTGTGATATACACTGAGGAGGTGGAGCTACAGTTTCTCATTAAGGTAAATATTAATAACACTCTAAATGTAGGTATTGTGATATACACTGAGGAGGTGGAGCTACAGTCTCTCATTAGGGTGAATATTAATAACTCTCTAAATGTAGGTATTGTGATATACACTGAGGAGGTGGAGCTACAGTCTGTCATGAGGGTGAATATTAATAACACTCTAAATGTAGGTATTGTGATATACACTAAGGAGGTGGAGCTACAGTCCCTCATTAGGGTGAATATTAATAACTCTCTAAATGTAGGTATTGTGATATACACTGAGGAGGTGGAGCTACAGTCTGTCATTAGGGTGAATATTAATAACACTGTAAATGTATGTATTGTGATATACACTGAGGTGGAGCTACAGTCTGTCATTAGGGTGAATGTTAATAACTCTCTAAATGTAGGTATTGTGATATACACTGAGGAGGTGGAGCTACAGTCTGTCATTAGCGTGAATATTAATAACACTTTAAATGTAGGTATTGTGATATACACTGAGGAGGTGGAGCTGCAGTCTGTCATTAGGGTGAATATTAATAACACTCTAAATGTAGGTATTGTGATATACACTGAGGTGGAGCTACAGTCTCTCATTAGGGTGAATATTAATAACACTCTAAATGTAGGTATTGTGATATACACTGAGGAGGTGGAGCTACAGTCTCTCATTAGGGTGAATATTAATAACACTCTAAATGTAGGTATTGTGATATACACTGAGGAGGTGGAGCTCCAGTGTCTCATTAGTGTCAATATTAATAACACTCTAAATGTAGGTATTGTGATATACACTGAGGAGGTGGAGCTCCAGTGTCTCATTAGTGTCAATATTAATAACACTCTAAATGTAGGTATTGTGATATACACTGAGGAGGTGGAGCTACAGTTTCTCATTAGTGTCAATATTAATAACACTCTAAATGTAGGTATTGTGATATACACTGAGGAGGTGGAGCTACAGTCTCTCATTAGGGTGAATATTAATAACTCTCTAAATGTAGGTATTGTGATATACACTGAGGAGGTGGAGCTCCAGTGTCTCATTAGTGTCAATATTAATAACACTCTAAATGTAGGTATTGTGATATACACTGAGGAGGTGGAGCTACAGTCTCTCATTAGGGTAAATATTAATAACACTCTAAATGTAGGTATTGTGATATACACTGAGGAGGTGGAGCTACAGTCTCTCATTAGGGTGAATATTAATAACCCTCTAAATGTAGGTATTGTGATATACACTGAGGAGGTGGAGCTACAGTCTGTCATTAGGGTGAATATTAATAACACTCTAAATGTAGGTATTGTGATATACACTAAGGAGGTGGAGCTACAGTCCCTCATTAGGGTGAATATTAATAACTCTCTAAATGTAGGTATTGTGATATACACTGAGGAGGTGGAGCTACAGTCTGTCATTAGGGTGAATATTAATAACACTGTAAATGTATGTATTGTGATATACACTGAGGTGGAGCTACAGTCTGTCATTAGGGTGAATGTTAATAACTCTCTAAATGTAGGTATTGTGATATACACTGAGGAGGTGGAGCTACAGTCTGTCATTAGCGTGAATATTAATAACACTCTAAATGTAGGTATTGTGATATACACTGAGGTGGAGCTACAGTCTCTCATTAGGTTGAATATTAATAACACTCTAAATGTAGGTATTGTGAAATACACTGAGGAGGTGGAGCTACAGTCTCTCATTAGGGTGAATATTAATAACACTCTAAATGTAGGTATTGTGATATACACTGAGGAGGTGGAGCTACAGTCTGTCATTAGGGTGAATATTAATAACACTCTAAATGTAGGTATTGTGATATACACTGAGGAGGTGGAGCTACAGTCTCTCATTAGGGTGAATATTAATAACACTCTAAATGTAGGTATTGTGATATACACTGAGGTGGAGCTACAGTCTCTCATTAGGGTGAATATTAATAACACTCTAAATGTAGGTATTGTGATATACACTGAGGTGGAACTACAGTCTCTCATTAGTGTCAATATTAATAACACTCTAAATGTAGGTATTGTGATATACACTGAGGAGGTGGAGCTACAGTGTCTCATTAGTGTCAATATTAATAACACTCTAAATGTAGGTATTGTGATATACACTGAGGAGGTGGAGCTACAGTTTCTCATTAAGGTAAATATTAATAACACTCTAAATGTAGGTATTGTGATATACACTGAGGAGGTGGAGCTACAGTCTCTCATTAGGGTAAATATTAATAACACTCTAAATGTAGGTATTGTGATATACACTGAGGAGGTGGAGCTACAGTCTCTCATTAGGGTGAATATTAATAACTCTCTAAATGTAGGTATTGTGATATACACTGAGGAGGTGGAGCTCCAGTGTCTCATTAGTGTCAATATTAATAACACTCTAAATGCAGGTATTGTGATATACACTGAGGAGGTGGAGCTACAGTTTCTCATTAAGGTAAATATTAATAACACTCTAAATGTAGGTATTGTGATATACACTGAGGAGGTGGAGCTACAGTCTCTCATTAGGGTGAATATTAATAACTCTCTAAATGTAGGTATTGTGATATACACTGAGGAGGTGGAGCTACAGTCTGTCATTAGGGTGAATATTAATAACACTGTAAATGTATGTATTGTGATATACACTGAGGTGGAGCTACAGTCTGTCATTAGGGTGAATGTTAATAACTCTCTAAATGTAGGTATTGTGATATACACTGAGGAGGTGGAGCTACAGTCTGTCATTAGCGTGAATATTAATAACACTTTAAATGTAGGTATTGTGATATACACTGAGGAGGTGGAGCTGCAGTCTGTCATTAGGGTGAATATTAATAACACTCTAAATGTAGGTATTGTGATATACACTGAGGTGGAGCTACAGTCTCTCATTAGGGTGAATATTAATAACACTCTAAATGTAGGTATTGTGATATACACTGAGGAGGTGGAGCTACAGTCTGTCATTAGAGTGAATATTAATAACACTCTAAATGTAGGTATTGTGATATACACTGAGGAGGTGGAGCTACAGTCTGTCATTAGAGTGAATATTAATAACACTCTAAATGTAGGTATTGTGATATAAACTGAGGTGGAGCTACAGTCTGTCATTAGGGTGAATGTTAATAACTCTCTAAATGTAGGTATTGTGATATACACTGAGGAGGTGGAGCTACAGTCTCTCATTAGGGTGAATATTAATAACACTCTAAATGTAGGTATTGTGATATACACTGAGGTGGGGCTACAGTCTCTCATTAGGGTGAATATTAATAACACTCTGAATGTAGGTATTGTGATATACACTGAGGTGGAGCTACAGTCTCTCATTAGGATGAATATTAATAACACTCTAAATGTAGGTATTGTGATATACACTGAGGTGGAGCTACAGTCTCTCATTAGGATGAATATTAATAACACTCTAAATGTAGGTATTGTGATATACACTGAGGTGGAGCTACAGTTAGGGATAAGTGGCATTTCTGTAAAGCTTGTCCAACCTCACAACAATAAATACAAAGGACCACATTTGTGGGCAGAACATGGATAAGGCTATTTGAAATTATGTATTTTGTAGGTGATGAGCAGAGGACCTTTCTGAATGTCTGCTTGGTGTTGGTTGTTTGAACAGGGTTTGAAGCCTGAAGGGACAGTGTGTGGGGTTTGGCCATCAGCCTAAACTGGTCTATTAACTGACTGAATGGCAGGACAAACTTGTCCGTGTTGTCCTTCTCAGAGATTCTCTCAGAGGCTTCTTTGTCTTCCAATGCCCTAATTAGTATGAAAGGACGCGTCCATTGGAAACAAGCACTGAAATGATGTCAGAAAACTCGACTAAGCAAGAAACTGTGCAAATCTGACCTCATCCAGTGCCCACGACAAGATACAGCAGTAAACACTCCAGGAGACACAGAGAAACCATGCAGATTTGATTTGAGATTTCTCATGTTGCAAATGTGGAAGTTTCCAGGAATTTGTGAATTTGTGGGCTGGGTATTAAACCACTTCCTTATCAGTCAACATATACAGTGCCCTCCATAATTATTGGCACCCCTGGTTAAGATGTGTTCTTTAGCTTCTAATAAATTGAGTTTTATTCTAAATAATATAGGACAATGGAAAAAAAGAGTAAAATCCAACCTTTAACTCAAATGAATTTTAAGGGGAAAAAAAACTGACTAAGAAATAATTATTCTTCATAAAATCACCTGTTCCACAATTATTGGCACCCCTAACATTTCTTAGGAAATAAACGTAATTAAAGTATTTCTGTCAATTCTACAGTAGTTTACGAAGTTGATCAGAGTATGTAGGAACATTTAATTAGTAATTCACAACTTTCTGTTTCCCTGGGGTATAAATATGACATGACACAGAGGCCATTTCTCCTCAACATGGGAAAGACAAAGGAACATACCATTCAAGTAAGGCAGATGTGTGTTGACCTCCACAAGTCAGGCAATGGCTACAAGAAAATAGCCACTCACCTCCACCTGTCCATATCTACTGTCAGAGGAATTATTAAGAAGTTTAAAACAACTGGAACAGTGGTAAACAAGCCTGGACGAGGAGGCAAGTTTATTTTGCCACCACGCACAGTGAGGAGGATGATAAGAGAAATAAAAAGGTCTCCAAAGCTCACTGTTACAGTATAACAAATGGTAGCTTCTTGGGGTCACAAAGTCTCCAAAACAACCATCAGGCGCTATCTGCATGCCAACAAGCTGTTTGGGAGGCATGCACAGAAAAAAACTTTTCTCACTCACAATCATAAACGCAAACGTTTGGAGTTTGCTAAGCAGTACTGGAACTTCAACTGGGACTGTGTGCTTTGGTCAGATGAAACTAAGATAGAGCTTTTTGGCAACAAATGCTCTAAGTGGGTCTGGCGTAACACAAGAGCTGAGTATGCAGAAAAGCACCTCATGCCCACTGTGAAATATGGGGGAGGATCAGTGATGCTGTGGGCCTGTTTCTCTTCCAAAGGCCCTGGGAACCTTGTTAGGGTGCATGGCATCATGAATGCTTTGAAATACCAGGACATTTTAAAACAAAATCTGGTGGCTTCTGCCCAAAAGCTGAAGATGGGTCATCACTGGGTCTTTCAGCAAGATAATGACCCAAAACATATGGCCAAATCTACACAGAAATGGTTCACCACACACAGAATCAACCTCCTATGGCCATCTCAGTCCCCAGACCTCAACCCCATTGAAAACCTGTGGGGTGAGCTGAAGAGGAGAGTGCAAAGGAGAGGACCCAGGTCGCTGGATGATTTAGAGAGATTGTGCAAAGAGGAATGGTCAAAGATCCCTCTATCTGTATTCTCCCATCTTGTGAAACATTATAAGAGAGGATTAGGTGCTGTATATTAGGTGCCAATAATTGTGGCACACATGATTTGATGTTAAACAATTATTTCTTAATGTGGGATTTTTTTCCTACTGAATAAATTCACTTGAGTTAAAGGTTGGATTTTACTCTTTCTTTTCCACCGTGGTCCTATATTATTTAGTAAAAAACTCAATTTATTAGAAGCTAAAGAACACATCTTAACCAGGGGTACCAATAATTATGGAGGGCACTGTATATGGTAAAGCTTAGAGAGGGAGATGGAAAATCCAGGGTGAGAAGAGTACTGAAAATCTATACTTATAGATTTGGATATGGCCCACCGATCTTTCAAATAAATTAATTTAAAAAAATATTTGGAATTACCTGATTTCTAATCATACTGAAATATATGCAACATATATGACAGCTTATTTGAAATGGGCAGTTATCAAATAATAGCCATCAGCATATATAAACATATACATATGTGTAACATATATTTAACAACCTGACATTTCACTGGAAGGTAATGTAAAATAATGTATGATTAACAACTTATGATGTGTACTATACATATATGTACTGGAATTGTAAATGTAAATGGAATTGACTACATATATGCATTTATTTACCAATTGAACATTTAGAAAAACATGTATCTCCAAAATGGTGACTTTACAGGTGAAGGCAAAAACATTCTTAACTTTCCATGAAAGTCAATTTAAGTAAGTAATTTAGAGCATTTCTATTGGTCCATTCATCCAAAATTATTTACACAGTGTAGAGAAGCAGCTACAGGGATCAAACCATGAAGAAAACTACAAACTGACACAAATGGAGATATCTGGTTTTCATTGGCCATTTTCATATATATGGCTGTGCATCAGAATTCTGTATGAGACATGATAGCATTATCACAAAAATCACAAAAAAAGCATCAGGGTGTAAGCATACTTGCCAGGCTGGAGCAAGTTGGTCTTGGTCTGTGTCTAAATGAACTTTGAGGTATGAAGACAAAATGGACCTCCACACAGGTCAAGCACAGTGCAATAACACTCAGTCAACCACAACAGCCCAGATTTCCTAAAGTCCTTCATATGTGTTGATATGGTGTACAGTTGCACATAGGCACGTCTGTTTGCCTAGATTTCTAAACAACTCGACACACTTTAAGGCAAGAGTGTGATGATTTGGACTATGCTAATTAGTGGTACACAAGCTTACATTGCCAGTCAGCTGCAGTAGCACCAGTAGAAATCTGAGAGACTCCATTTGGGGTAAGAATTCATATAGTGTGGTATAACAAACTGTCACAACCGGTCATCTCCTCTCTGCAGACCAGCTTGTGTATGTGCAAACGGCGAGGTTTGACCATGCCTGTATTTATCTTATCTTTACAAGCTCAGAGGCGGTTAGTTTCTGTTGTAAAACAAAGCTGAGACGCATTCAAAGCCTTAATAGCATACTTAATATACACACACGAAGGTGTGAATTGCACTGACCTCATCCTGCTCTTAAAATATCATGGACAATTAAAAAAAAGCAAGCTTATTTAGACCAGTACAGTACAGCATGGTTTAAAAGGTGGATGGTATCTCAGTAACTGCTGCCATATGTCAGTCAGGAAGCACACAGGGATTGTCCCAGTTGTGACTTTTCTTCAGGTTAAGTGTATTTGCCTTCGTGGTTTCGTGCTTAGCTGCAGTACTAAGCAGTGCATCTGGCCTGTATTCATGCTTGCCTTGAACCGGGACTGCAAATTGTGCTACCAACAGCCTCTCTGGGATGTAAACCAGTCTAGCGAATCGGCAGGACTGAGATGAAGGCAGTGATTATACTCTCCTAACCACAATGGCATGGATTTCCTACAGTTCTTCGTACTTGTTTATATGATGTGCAGTTGCAGGTTGAGTTTCTAGTGTTTCTGGAGTAATGTAGGCATCTGGTTAGCACCATGCTATTTGATGGGATACAAGTTTTTCCATTACCAGTTGCTACTGGTACATTAGACCTGTAGCTCCAGTGCTCCAAGACTTGGCTGATCAACTTTACTTTTGGGGTAAGAGAGAACGCAGTGTAACTTAATTGTGAGTCAAGTTACAGAGGTAGGAAATTGTAGCTTCTCGCTCAAGCGACACGTATTGGTATAGCCTGGTGGTGTCAAGGAGTCAAACTCCACTACATGAAACTAAGGGAGCCCTGAAACCGAGAGCCTGTATAGAAGAATCATTCCTTTATTCATCCCATCCCACATTAACTGACCCTGTTGATCTTAAACCTATGTTGGCAAACCTATTGCCAAATTGTCCAGGATATTACCTCAGACTTAATGGTCCTTAATGGTGTGTTTTGAGTCAGAGGATGTGGTTTTGACATGTAAATGTTTCAGATTATGTTAAATACAGCCTTTCCTCTGCTTTCTGGATACACCCCCTTGTCCACACCCCGTGTCTCAGACAAGCTGAGGGTGTGGTGCATCTGTGTGAGGTGGTAGAGTGTGTCAAATTCGTTCAGGATTACTGTGTGGCCGATTACTGAGTGATTACAGGACAGTGTGACAGCAGAGATTGTGTTAGATAGAGTGAGCAGAGGAAGTGGCACCTATAAAGTCTGAAATCCCTAAACTCCAGCTTGTCTAGAGCAGTGGTTCTCATTTCCAGTTTTGGGGGCCACCTGACCTGTACATGTTCAAGGCTGTAACATGCAGCAGTACACCTGTACACCCAGCTCACAAAGTAATTATCAGGTCCTTCATGAGCTTTAAACTATGTGGGGCAGGGGGTCCCCAGAACCTGAGTTGAGAACACCTGCCCCTGAACATCCTCAGGCATATATTCTCAGTCTTCTGGAACAGCCTTTTGTTTTGGTGGCGTATGTGTGTGCTGTTTCACCTGTCAGCTGTGATGGCGTGAGAGTTAGAGCTTAAGCAGGCTTAAGCCTGAGCTTGTGTCCTGGATGGTGTCATCCAGGGAGATGTTCCAACAGTGCTAATGAAAGATCACTCTATACCTCTCTTCCTTGCCTTTAACACTCAGTGCTGTGAAAGAGTATCTAAACATTTATGTAGGGTTTTGACAGTGTCACTGTAACCACTTGCAGTGAAACTACCATGTTTGCTTTGTTTAGAAATGAGCATGTTCAGTCATAAACACTGTACTACAAATCTTCTAAATGAAGACACTGCTTCAGGCCAGGGCTAGTTATCTTGAAGCTCCAAGCTAGTATTGTTTTAGATTTAAGCCAGGACCAGAGTTAATGTTAATCTTTGAGCTTCAAGCCAAGAGTTTTATTAGCTTTAAACTGCCAGGGCAAGAGTTATATTTGAGCTTCGAGACGGAGTTATTTTTCAGGCCCAAGCCAGGGCGAGAATTCTTTTTCAGCTTCAAGCCAGGGTTAGTTTTCTTTGCGCTTAAAGCCAGGGCTAGAGTTATTTTTAGAGAGATATCTTTGAGCTTAAAGGCAAAGCTAGAGTTTTCTTGGAGCTTCAAGCCAGGGCTAGGGTTACTTTTTAGCTTTGACACAGAGCTGGAGTTATCATTGTGCTTCAAGCCAGGGCTAGAATTGTCTTTGAGCGTCAAGCTGGGGCTAGAGTTATCTTTGAGCTTCAAGCCGGGGCTAGAGTTATCTTTGAGCTTCAAGCCGGGGCTAGAGTTATCTTTGAGCTTCAAGCCAGGGCTAGGGTTACTTTTAGCTTTAAGACCAAGCTACAGTTATCGTTGAGCTTCAAGCCGGGGCTAGGGTTACTTTTTAGCTTCAACACAGAGCTGGAGTTATCACTGAGCTTCAAGCCAGGGCTGGAATTGTCTTTGAGCTTCAAGCCAGGGCCAGAATTGTCTTTGAGCTTCAAGCCAGAACTAAAGTTACTGTATCTTTTTAGCTTCAAAACAGAGCTTTGGGTATCTTTGAACTTCATGCCGGGACTGTGGTTACATTTTTAGCTTTAAGACCAAGCTAGAGTTATCGTTGAGCTTCAAGCCGGGGCTAGGGTTACTTTTTAGCTTCAACACAGAGCTGGAGTTATCATTGAGCTTCAAGCCAGGGCCAGAATTGTCTTTGAGCTTCAAGCCAGAACTAAAGTTACTGTATCTTTTTAGCTTCAAGACAGAGCTAAAGTTATCCTTATCTTCAAGACAGAGCTAGAGTTATCTTTGAGCTTCAAGCCAGGGCTTGAGTTAGTTAAAACCGTTTGTTTGTTTTTATAAAGCTTGTGTATATTTTGCCCCAAAGGTGAATATCACTAAAATATGACACTGGAAATGTGATTCTCAGAATAGCACTGTGACAAAAATGAACCTGCTTAGTCTGAAAATGATGTTTGTTTTTAAATGTTAATTTTTAACAGGTAGTGTATATATTAAGCCTCGTCAAACATGAATTGATCTTTCATACTTACCTCCTTTCGTGATTCTCTGTTCTTCACTAAGCAGGAGTTCTCCAAGTTCTGGTACCCACCAACCACCTCAATTTCCTCTACCGTGGGGTACCTCTTCTTACGCCCCTCATCTCTGTTGTTGGGTTCAGGAACTGGGGTTTCAGGGATAGCTGGAGTCACTGGTGGAGCTGAAGTGGGTGAGGTCGCCGCTGCTGGCCTCCTGGGAGTTATGGTTATAGTGGTCCCCCTCTTCCCAGGGCCACCAGAGGCGCTCCGGATGGAGAAGAGAGGAGAAGACCGGGATGGAGAGGGTGTTAGAGAGGGAGACAGGGAAATAGAGGAAGGAGAGGAAGGAGACGATGGGGACTTTTGGACATTTTCGGGGGACTGAGCGTTTCGGCCATTGATGGTGAAAGACTTAGGCTGGGGAAGTTTAGTTGGTATCCTTGTGCCTATTTGCTGGGATGGAGAGGTTCTGGAGGTGGCTGGCGTTTGGATTTTCTGCATCTCCGTCTGTGTATCTGGCCTCTTCTGGCCTTCAGCTGTCTTCTTAATCTCTTTCTGAGGACCACACTGCGTGTCTCCATTGCCATGGGAACTTTGCTTGACTTCCTGTTCTCTGAGCTGCATCTGCCCCACCTGCCGCTGCACTGACTGAACTGCGGATGTTTCTGTGGTTAGTGCTGGTTGTCCGTCTCTCACTGTCCTGTCTGACCCTAATGTGGCCCGATCATGTGGGCACACTGATGCTTGGTTTACTGAGTGGGATAATGCGGTGAACCTCCCATCTGGGAAGACCTTTCTGCTGTGCGCGGGCACGTCAGCGTTCCTCTCGCTGATGCAAACCGCAGTTCTGGAGCCCACAGTCTTCAAGTTATAGATCCGACTCATGGCAGCCAGAGAGTTGGGCAGAGGTGGTGAAGGAGCAGGAGAAAGAGAGCTGGATGGAGATGGAGAGTGAGAAGGACAGAGGTACTTATCCTCCAGGAGATCCTCCTCTGTTTCTCCTTCTTCTCCTGGTGCTGGTGTCAAGCTGTCAGGGTCCTGCTGATGCCTGAACTCCTCATGTTGCTCCAAATACCGCTCGCCGTTGCTGTACAGTTGTGGAGCTTCTCGTCCAGCTGAGAGAGATTGCGACAGTAAGAGAGGAACAGAAGCAGGAAGTTGGGGGCTGGCTTTTGACACGCTTGCTTCCTTCGTGACGTCAAACAGGCTGAGAGTCTGCGGTAAGGCTACTTCCTGTCTGCTCACCATCACTGCTCTAAGAGATCCTTCTGCTTCTCTCCTCCGGTCTCCTCCTCCTTTCTCCATTCCCTCTGCCTCACTCCTGTCGGCCTCTCTGTCTCCCTCACCCTCTGCATCTCCTCTCATCTGTCTCTCCATCTCTCTCTGACGGATCCTCTCTCTCAGGGACTCCACTCTGGTCAGGGGTCTTCCAGCCTTCCAACTCTCCTTCCTCTCCACCCCTCTTCCTTTATCTCCTCTTCCAGTCTGTCCATCTTCCAACAAGGGGCCTGGCTTATGTCCCTCTGCCAGCTCTTCAACCCCAAAAAACACAGATCTGGGGATGCGGATCTCTTGCTGGACAACTCCAGCCAGCCAGGGAGTGTGTTTAGGAGACTTCGGAGCTGAAGGTCCATCAGCTTCATCGGTCTTTAAAGCTGCATGATGACTGTGCATGTTAGCCATGCCTCTGTGTTCTTCTAGTTCAGACCTAATCGCACTTTTCTCTGTCTCTTTGCCTCCAGGAGCTTCACTGTCTCTCCTTGGCCCTATATGTCTGTTATCCCCTATTTCCTGCATGTTACCAGTCTTACTCAGACGCTCATCTCTGTGTTCTGGCTGGTTCTCTTGTTTACAGAAGTCTGTGGTTGCATCATCCTTCTTCGGTCTAACACCAGAGATTGCTGAGTGCTGACTTTCAGTCTTATGATCTGAGACAGTGTGAGAATTGGACCAATGGTGAGAATCAAGCGTGCATGAACAGAAGGACTTCACAGACTCCATCACTACTGTCACTTCCTCTCCAGCTCTCCTAAGCTTTAAGGATTCGACTTTTTCCTCAACATGAAATTCGATCTGGTTCCCTTTCTCAGTTTCTCTCTGCATCTTCTGTCTCTCTGTCTCCATTTCTTTTTGTCTTTCTTTCTCTCGTCTCCTCACACTGTCCCTCTCCACGACTCTATTTTCCTGGCATCTTTTCAACTCTCTCCTGTCCTGCCTAATTGGGATCCGCCGTGCAAATGCAATGCCTTCTGGGTTTCTGACTGATGCCACGCTGAAGACCTCTCCACCATTCGCTTCTGAACTCCCGTGATCTTTCCCCTCTCTCTCCTTCCCTTCCCCACCCTCTCTCTCCGTCCTCTTGTTCTCTTGTGCGTTCTGCTCCACGTTCTTCACCTCACCTTCAATTTCTCTCTTCCTTTGCATCACCAACTGATGCTCAGTTTTTACTCTCCCTGGCCTCCTCGTGCCTGAATCCACACAGTCACACTGCACGGATACCACTGGAGGTGGATGTCTGCGGTCAGAGTAAGCCCTTTCCACGACTTTCCTTTCCTCGCAGACCACCCGCTCAGAGAAACTGAATGAGCGCTTGGGGACTCCCCTGAATCCACTGGAATCCACGTCCTCTTTCCACTCGTCTTCTGGCCCGTACGGGAGTCTGACTCTGGGGTTGTCCTTGCCTGGCCTGACGAAGCAGTCTATGCTTTTGGACCTGCAGGGGGGTTTTGATTGCTGGCCGAATTTGCTGAGGATCTGGCTGACCCTCCCACTTCCGAGGCTGCTGTCGTCTTGCTTGCACAAGTCTTCATCCAGATTTATTGTGTTCCCAGACCAGACGCCTGCTTCCCTCATCACTCCATCCTGGTCTCTCCCTTTATCAAGCATCACTACATTCTCCTTGCTGCTCCTTCTCTCATTTCCCTGCTCTGCTTCTCTGTTCTTCTCTTCTGTGATGGATGGTTTGATGATCAGTACCTCCGAAGCCCTGATCTCTGTCACATTCCCCCCACTGGCCAAAATCTCCCTCAGATCCATCCTCATGCCTTTCTTCTCGTCTTGCTCAGCTTGTCTTTCTCCTTCCCTCTCTTCCTTTTCTCTTTGGGCATCTCTTTCGCTGGTCTTACCGTCTTTCTCGATTATTATGATGTTTTCTGCTTTGATGGTGCGAAGACCAGAGGTGAGAGAGAGACAGACTCCATCTCTTTCTCCTTCTTTCTTTCCTCTCCCAGCATCCTTTTCCCTGTCCTTCACACCTTCAGCCCCACCTCTCTCTCGTCCTTCACTTCTATCCCTGGTTTTCTCCATCCTTACCTCTCTATCCCTCCCTCTCCAAAACTCCCTTTCCTGGCTTTGGCTCTCTTCTCCTCTCGTATCTTTTTCCTTCTCTCCCGTGTTTTCCTCTCCACTTATCTCTTTCTCTTTCCCATGGTTGTCTCTGTCTGCCTCTCTCCTGCGGTTCTCTCTCTTGTAGCTGTTCTGGGAGCGAATGAAGGGGTTCTGCCGAATGGGGCCGATGGTTTCTACAGAAACCTGGCTGTGCGTTTCTTTAGATGCCGTCTCAATCTCAATGTCTGTCTGCCTGAGCATCAGCTGATCCTCATAGTAACCATCGAGGTGTCTGTTTGCGAACCCTTGCTGTAACCCTTCTCCATCCCTCTCTCTCTCCCTTTCACCTCCGCCCTCTTGTTTTGCCCTCCTGCGCTGGATGATCCCTCGTTTCCAGGCAGGCATGCTGGCCAGCCTTTCCTCTTCCTCTCTTTCTCTCCTCTCTCTCTCCTCCTCCTCCCTCCTCTTCCGCTCCAGAAGGAGTTGCTTCCATTCTGGCAGTGCAGAGACGGACATTGCTGATGGATGAACTGATGGGTGGAAGTGTTCGGTAGAGCCGATGCGAGCCCTGTCATAAAGTACAAATAATAAAGCCAGAGTAAGGGGCCGAGAATTTAGAAGTATTTGACTTTTTTTTAATATGCTGATGTGTGATTGAACCTAATAAGAGAATTTTGCCTCTCGTTCTGTCCAAAGCTGCAGCTTTAGCCAAAAACCCCATAGTCACCATAAAATGTCTTTGAATAGGGATGAACATAAGCTTGAGTACCCTTCAGATTTCAACTAATTTCACCCTCCAGCTAAAAAAATGCCATTTTCTCACTAGTTATCAAAGTGGTCTTGGGAGTATATATTTTCTTCTATTTTTTTATTATTATTGGCTGCAGCCCATAGGCAAAATTAATAAATGAATGCATTTAGCACAACACACTTGACATTCTCTTCGTCTAAACACTGCCATCAATTGGAAAAAAGTTGAAAAGCATACCTTTTCTACAAAAAAGATGCACCACAGAACATCACTTTTCCCACGTAGTGCTCCTCCTCATCACTGACAGCTTGCTAGAAGTTCCCCCAAGCTCCAGTTTGCCTCCAAAAGTGATGGTCCCGTAGAGCAGTGTGCCAAAGAGCAAACCTTCGAGAGCCAAGGCCCGGTCACGAAAACCTATGGGCTGATGATTATAGTTATAAATCCTTTCCGAGAGTTTGATCTGGGGTTGACTCAGAGTGCACACCAAGAGCACCTCCGCTGGTAGTAAATATTCCCAGCCTTGGTGGCGCACGTCGTTAATCCCCTAATCCCATTAAACTGCTTCAGGGGAGTTACTGGCACACAACAGACTGCTCACCCTAAGAAAAGGCCTTAAAATAAGCTAGATCCGTCTGCCAGGGCCCTGTTCTTGCTCCTCCTCCATCAGGGGGGTTAGGGCTTGGAGAAGGTTGTAAGTCCCAAGCACACTTGGAAGCAAGTGTTCTCTGATGGCCACCTGTGTAAAGCACCTCCAAATCCTTCTTAAAACACCATGGCCCTCGTTTCCTCACAGTGCTCACCAGCACTGAAATGCTCTGAGAACAAGCCGGAGCCCTTGTGCAGCTCATTAAAAGTGTGGCTCCTCACATTTATCACGCTTCACTTCCAGACACCAATCACCATGCACCCTCTCTCAGAGATCATCACAGGATAACAAACATTTAGGTCTGTCCTGAAAAAACAGCTTTATTTGTATTATAAAAGTTTTCACCAAACTGCAGAGTACAGGATTACATCAAATTGAGAAATGAGTAAATGAGTCCACACTCAAAAATACTTTTTTTGTGCATCATTTCCACATTAAAAAGAAAACAAAAATAAAAAAACAACACAATTACTGTCAAAATATGATCAATTAAGTCACAAATTTAATGCAGCATTTTTTCAGTGCATGTAAAAGATACATTCAAGACCATCGGAAACACCAACAATCCAAAACCTATAAATATTAAAAACCTGCAGGAATTTTACATCATTCTGAATAATAAACACAATTCCTTAAGTTTTTAGCATTTGCACACATTCACACGTTCATACACCCCAGTACTAATATCTAACTAACAATCAACCTCATTATACCAGTAGAAAAATGTAATGACTCAATTATCACACAAAAACGCCTTTTTTTTTGCTGTTTTGCAAAAACCTTGCATCTCCAAAATCGCCACCTTTCTTAACTTTCAACGGAAATCAGTGTAAACTTTCATTCCAAACCATTCTGGAGCTTTTCTATTTCTCCATTCCTCATAAAATGTTGACAGAATGAAACAGAAAGAACATCTACCAGATTAACATTATGACAATACTAAAAACGTCAGAAATGGAGATGCGAGGATTTGTATGCATGACAGTGACTTCTTGCTGATTTTGCATGATGCTATGTTATTGCTATAATAAATGCTGACAAAAAAAAACATAAAACACAAACATTTGCATATGTTAGAAGCAACACTGCAGAAGTAACACTTGATGATAAATCTAGAGGTGATCCTACTTTATGTTTTGCAAAATTAGGCATAAACAGTCATATCAGAGTATTATGACGCCTAATACAGTCTCACTAGTGTCATTCGAGCCAAGGGTGCTTATTCCCACGATTAGATAGGTGGTCCTAATTTTCTGATATGACTGAGTATGTTTTAATGGTTAAGGTGTGAAGACTTTGTAAAGAGTGCTTTGGTGTGAGATGATCCGAATGGTTCCTTTACAGTGGTAGTGACCGGAATCAGGGGCCTCTATAGCCTCTAAGATGACAACACAAATATAGCCACTGTATTTACTATCCAAACCCACCAGTGAACCTTTACAAGTTGACGATGGTACAATAGTGTCAAATTTATAAAGGAAAAAAATACTATTCTGTCCCATGACCTTTAAACCCCTTTAAAAATACGTCTAATTCTAAACCAACTGTTACGAGTTAGAAATGCATAAGGAATGGCAAATGTGGCGTGAGAGTGTGAGATTAGAGCTCACTGTGCGAGTCTCCCGACCAGTGTGTGAGAGTTGAAAGCTCTGGGCTACAAATCACTCTCACAACACTATGGCAATCAGGTAGCGTATTCCTCACCATGTAGTGTAATACTGTCTGTGAGAGAGATGCTTCCATTCACCACCACTGTAAACAATTCGGTAGGTTTCTCTACAAGAGAGGGTCTCAAACCAAAGCCACTCTGAATCACTTGATGTCCACATCCTTATTATGTGCGTACAAAGACATCTTTCAGGTATAGCAACTGTGCAAAAGCACACAATACTGTCTCTTTAGGCACAGCCTCACAACTCAACACAGACCTATAGCAGAATTATATATTTACCAGGGATGCACTGATCCATCTTTTCTGTTCCAATACAGATACCGATACATAATGTTTGCGTATCAGCAGATACCCGATACTGATCCAATATCATTGTTGACATAATAAAGTATATACCTGACCATCTGGGAGAGACTTAAGGCATCAGGACTGACGTAATCATTACTTTACTTTACTATGTAAAGCAAACTGAATGAATGAGATATAAAAAATAAACAGTAAAATGAATAACTGTGCTGGAGCTCGGCACAGTGTTGTCTGAGCTCGAGACTTTTATTCTGAAATTCGAAGTCTGTGAGACTAAAGAGGAGCTAGCAGCTCCTCCCTTCTCGGTTCTCCTTATATGGAAGACCAGCTGGATTACTGGCTGATCGCTGATGACAGATCGAGGGTAGATAGGTGGTTGCTGGTTAGATAGGTGGAGCCTTGCTGTTTGCTATGATCTGTGTATGATGTCTGTAGGTTACTCTGATCCTGGGTTGTGAAGCCTAGGTATGAGAATCGGGTTCAATGAATGGATCGGTCCTTTGGTTCGGACTAATTATCCGAGACCCGATCCAGCTAATTTTGTTAGTATCGGGGACCGATATCCGATCCTAGTATCGGATCGGTGCATCCCTAATATTTACTTCTTCTGCAGATGGAGTTTAACAGCTGCTCAATACCTTACTGCAGGGAAAATACAAATAAGTGTAGCATGACTGAAAACCAGTGGGACCCACTCTGGCTGTGTCCCAAATTAATGGTAGCTGCCTTGATGCCTGGCTACCTGTACGGTGTCTTAAGTCAGTGCATTAGAAGGCAGGGTAGTCACAAAGGCAACAGTGAGTCCTGGTTTTGACCTGCTTATGCCAATGTTTTGACAAACCATTGCTAGCTGTTAGCTTTTAGCTATGTTCGCATAAGAGGTCAGAATCTTTACACCTAGCAAAAGATATAAGGGCCAGGATGCTGAATGTACATTTAGAAATGACTGTATACCTCAAAATACTGTCTGAGAAGGCAGCATTGGTTAAGTTGGAGGCACAGCCTCTGTGATTTACTGATCATTTGTTCTTAAGGAGTTCATTAGGAGCTAAGCACAGTTCTGTAAGCTCATGATCTTTCACCTGTGCTCTTGACCTCATTACCTGTATTCCACACTGAACAACCAAAATATCTCACGCTGGTTTTGTAACAACAGTCTACAAACACAGAAGAAAAAAAAAAAATAATAACAGGATATTTTGCACTAAAAACTGTCTGACTTACTACTAAGAACATTAGTAAAATAGAAACCAAATAGCATAAATATTAAAAAAACAAAAAGAAAAACAGGTATATGACAGACTTGGAGTTTGTCTCACAGAACAGACCAACTTTAAGCTTAGTTTGTTGCTTTCCTCCTCACTATGGTGGACCACTATTCACCACTGATGCACACCTGTCCTGGTTCATGGCAGGTTACGTTTGCGATTATGGGAGATAAAACAGATCTTGGACCAATCAGACACAACCTTCCAACCTTGTGATGTTTGTATAATCAATGCCTTGAAACATAGGGCTCATCAGTGGAGGAAACTAGTCAAATGATACCGACATCAAGAAAAGGCTAATTATGCACTACGGTTCTCCAGCGCTAACGCTGTTTTTAATACTATAACGCTGATTTAGACAAATGGTCCAAATATACACTATATGGACAAAAGTATTGGGACACCTGTTCGTTCATTGTTTCCTCTGAAATCAAGGGTTTAGTAACTGTCTCTGCTGTACAGGGATGCCTTTCTACTTTATTTTGGAGCAATGTTGTGATGATTTGATTGCATTCATTGACAAGAATGTTAGTGAGGTCAGGATGTTGGTTGATCACCACCTCTCAACCCCTCTAGCCCACACCTGGCATTAGGCAGCATGGTGCTAATAGGTTCAAATTTATCTGCTCCAGAAAGTCCTATTCTATTGGCAATAATTCTCTAAAGGGGCTAAAGAAGCTGTGTGATTGCATTTGCACATCTGCGTCAGCAATGGGTGCAACTTAAAAGTAGCTGAATATGTTCATTGGAAGGGACGTCCACAAACTTTTGGACATATGGTGCATGTCAGGCCAGAGCAGCATTACAGGTTTCAAATAGTTAGCTAAATGCTAATAGGCTAATAGGCTAAAAAGAGAAACTTTTAGTAGCCATATTAAAAAACAGAGCTAGTGATGACTTTGACTATTAAAAATACTATTAATGATTGTTCTAAAAAAATTATTTCCAGAATCTCTCGATCTTCAAAGGTTAAGATTAAATCTTGAGGCTAAAAACATGATAAAATGACAGAAAAGTAGCCCCCAAAATGTAGTCAGTTCCCACCCACTACCTAGGACTCCACCAATCACATGATGCCAGCAGCACTGGGAGGGTGAAGGCTAGCATGGGCTTCCTCCAAGTCATGTGAAGAAGCTCCACCACTTCTTATCAAACTACTGCTAACACAACACCACTGGATGGATGCTTAATACGCTTGGAGGAGAACGCCAACTGCCAATTCTGTTATGCCAGCTAACAAACGCCTGCACTGGCTAGCATCGTCCATGTGGAGTGATGGACGATGGTAGAAGAAGGACCATCCTACTCCTACCCACCCAGAGGGAGCAGAACCACGCATGGCTGTGGCATCACAGTGTTTGGTTTGTAATTTAGCTATTTTCTTAACTTCCTACTACTCTCAAAACATTTCTAACATGCAATAAAACGTCTAAATTCACTACTTGGTGCCTAGTTTTCAATTGGCCTATTTAAATCTTCACTGCGTTAGTTTTTACTGTCTACATTAATAACAAGGATTTCTCTTTCCTACTTTGAAAATAAGCTGCTTGATTCCTGTTCATGTTTCAAGAGAGTCTCTGTTTTTCATAAAAAACTGTAATTATCTAGCCTGAGTATCTAAACCTGAGGTGTAATGGTTAATCACTGTTAACAAACTGCTGTTTGTGTTACAGACTGTGAAGCCTAAACAATTTTTTGTGAGGGAGACCCCTGGTAGGTATTTCATAGAGCAGAATTTCTCAGTTTAGCCAGATAACTGAAGCCCAGAGTCAATCCTGTAGCTGCCTGTATCAAATCCAAACCCCTGATGCTAGCCCTAACCCTAAAGAGCCAATAATGGATAAGCTCCCACCAACATAATAAGGCCTTCCAGCTTCATGTACGGCTCGGCTTGATCCACCATCCATTAAGATGTATGGAAGACAAGCATCTATACCAGGGGTGGGCAATTCCGGTCCTGGAGGGTCAAATTTTTGCATTTGACTGCACTCCTTATTCAACTCACCTGCTATTTGCCAGGTTTAGTAGGTGCAGGGATTTCAGCCAACTGTGCTGGAAGCCGGCCCCCTTTACCCACCCCTGATCTAGACGTTTCTTTGACTTGGAACCGAGCTGGTGGAAGCACCTTCCCTGGGTGTCCAAACTTAACTCGGCACCAATTCTACACCTGAATGCCAGAAACATCAAGAGTAAGACATTCAAGCCAAATCACATGTAGGGTATGTACTGTATCTAGGCATCAGTACAACTTTTGTATTGGGCAGTATCCAATCTTAGAGGTATCTCAGTCTATTCACCCTAGCTAGGGATATTTTCTGGGTGGGCAGTGAAGCACAGTGAAGACATCCCAAATGGATGGTCCTCACCTTTGAGCTGAAGTTATCTGGTTATGTGAAATTCTGCTTTGTAAAATAACGCCCCCATCCCCCCGCCCGTTTTAGATCTGACCAGTGTATTAATTCAGTGGATCGGTTCAGTCTTGCTTGGGTTCATTGCTGTTGCTGTTAACGTGAGCGCTGCCCCCATGTGGAGCAGAGAAGAGTTGCAGCTTGCTGTGGAGCTGTGTGCTGAGGTAGGCGCAGTCCTGGGCATCCAGTGAGTGAGCGAGAGCAAGGTAGAGGGACATGTACACAGCCAGGACACACCTGTCCAACGTCAGTGTGGGCAGCAGCCAGAGCACCAGCAGCAGCTCCACACACACCGGGTGCCGCAGGTGGGCGTAAAGACGCTGAGCGCGGGGAGACTTTAGGGCGAGCGGGTCCCCGAGCCCTAAACATTCATAGTACACCTGAGACATAGAGAGAGGAAGAGGGGGGTAGGGGGGTTAATCACTGTCCATGAGTCCCGTGAGTCTCTAAATAAACCTGTCCACGTTTCTGTGCTTTAGCTTAGCAGGGCTGTGTCCCAAACCACACACACTACCACACTACTACCCAGTGTTTCAACATTAGCCACCCTTAGAACTGCATGTTAGAGTGTAGTTGCCTCTGTAAAGTAAAGGCGTGTGGTACCTGGGATGCAGCCACAGTCAGGTTGAATTTTAACATTCGTCGTTCTGTGGCAATAAACAAATTAGCATGTGCACATTATAAAAAATGTGGTTCAATACCGATATCAAGACGACGTGATTCAATAAGTCAGGTTTAAGGGTCTAGCGGTTAAATTTTTTATGATTTTACGAAGTTCACCTGCAGTATACTTATTCCTTCCTGCTTCCACAGGCGGCCAGTGATCCATCCGTCTAAGCTTCTCCCAGAGAGGATACCCGCCTGCTTCAACCCACAACCTGCTGGATGTTTGCCCGCTGTGAGCTGCAAATTAAATCCTGCCTGCTAGTTATTGCCTGAATTACGCAGGACCCACAGACACACCCGCCTTGGGCAGACCTCTACATTCCAGCCTTTTGTCATACATCTGCATCATCGGTCCAGACCAAAAGACCCCAACTAGAAGTATAAACACACCCTAACAGACACGTTCACACAGTTTTCCTCACCTTTCCTTGCTTTATATGTTAGTACTGTGTGTGTGTGTGTGTGTGTGTGTTTCTACCTGCTTTACTCCTAGAAGCTCTGGATAGTCGAATATCAGCAGGATGCTGCAGATGATGGCCCAGCAAAGGAAGTGTACTGTGAAGCAGATGAGGGGGAACCAGATATCCCAGGGTGCACTACGCACCGACCACAAGCAGGGGGCGCTGGTCACAGGCTGCCAATAACGCATCAACACCTACATCAGGACACACAAGAGCTGAGAGTTATTCATGAGGAGTTTTGTTTAAAAGGTTAATAGCATTGAAACCTACCAGAAGCTGCAGATGCCAGAGTGCTGTAGTTTACAAATTTGCATATCATCCAATAATGAGCTGTTTTTTAATTGAAGAGCTAAAAGAAGGCCATCATTCTGCACAGTAATCCAGAGGTTCTCATTTGTAATTTTATTACCCTTTAGTCCCCTAGTCCAACGTCCGAGTGAGCCCATGTGCTGTGCCGTTTAGTCTTCAAGTTATCACAATATCCAAAAAAAAAAGTATACTGTTCATCTCAATGAGAAGATCTGTCACCGTCCTGCTCAACTAGAGTGTGTGGTCTTAGTTACTAGTTACCTGCAGTGCTATGGCTGTAGTAGTGCAGTACATAGCCCGGTTCAGGACCCCCAAAGCAGACTGGCAGGCTCTCTTCACCGGCTCCCAGGCAAGCAGGCTGTGCTGGACACTGAAAAGGGCTAAGAGTGCTAGATCCACACCCAGAGCCCTTAAAACTGTACTGTCCCGCAGAGCAACAGACCAGGGCACGGCATCTGAGAGACAACGTACACAGAGTAAATAATAAATAATGAGAGAGAGAGAGAAAATGGGAGAGAGCAAGCGAAAAAAAAGAGAAAGAGAGAGATGGAGAGAAAGAGAGAGAGAAAGAGAGAAAAGAGAGAGAGAGAGAGAGAGAGAGAGAGAGAAAGAGAGAGAGAGAGAGAAATGAGAGAGAGTGAGAGAGAGAGAGAGAGAAATGAGAGAGAGTGAGAGAGAGAGAGTGAGAGAGCGAGAGAGAAATGAGAAAGAGAGAGTGAGAGAGAGAGAGAGAAGAGAAAGAGAGAGAAAGAGAGAGAGAGAGAGTGAGAGAGAGAGAGAGAGAAGAGAAAGAGAGAGTGAGAGAGAGAGAGTGAGAGAGCGAGAGAGAAATGAGAAAGAGAGAGTGAAAGAGAGAGAGAGAAGAGAAAGAGAGAGAAAGAGAGAGAGAGAGTGAGAGAGAGAGAGAGAGAGAGAGAGAAGAGAAAGAGAGAGTGAGAGAGAGAGAGTGAGAGAGCGAGAGAGAAATGAGAAAGAGAGAGTGAAAGAGAGAGAGAGAAGAGAAAGAGAGAGAAAGAGAGAGAGAGAGAAAGAGAGAGAGAGAGAGTGAGAGAGAGAGAGAGAGAGAGAGAGAAGAGAAAGAGAGAGTGAGAGAGAGAGAGAAATGAGAAAGAGAGAGAGTGAGAGAGAGTGAGAGAGCGAGAGAGAAATGAGAAAGAGAGAGTGAAAGAGAGAGAGAGAAGAGAAAGAGAGAGAAAGAGAGAGAGAGAGTGAGAGAGAGAGAGAGAGAAGAGAAAGAGAGAGTGAGAGAGAGAGAGAAATGAGAAAGAGAGAGAGTGAGAGAGAAAGAGAGTGTGTGTGTGAGAGAGACAGAGAGAGAGAGAGAGAAAAGAAAAACTGAAGTCGCCCAACGTGGGGCTCGAACCCACGACCCTGAGATTAAGAGTCTCATGCTCTACCGACTGAGCTAGCCGGGCGGTGCTCGTCGCTCGACCAGTAGCGGTTATAAAGAGATCATACGTGTAAAATACGTGAAATTCAACTACGAACTACGTCTGTTTTCATATGTCGACACGATTAAACCAAACTACACATAAATAAAAACTCCGGACACTGTTTTCTGTCCCGCATGGTGAGCTAATGGTCAGTGAAGTGGCTCGTTTAGCGAAGCTGGCGCTAACTTTACTTCTCCTGCGGTTAGTCGCCAGCCAGCTAATCTTACTGCTCAAAATGCAGATTAATAAACATCTGCTATAAAAAAACACAGTACTTATGAATATTTCGCTGGGTTATCTATCTATAAACAGCTCCGTTGGTCAGTCAGTGATCGCTGCCGGCTCCAGGCTGGACTCACCTCGGCACAGCGGCGCCCCGCCGGTAATGTTGTGATAAATTGCGCGAAAAGAGACGAAACGGACGAAATCCGCCCCCGTACCGAACACGACAACAAAGTTCATTAAAGCTGAAACACACAGCGCCACTGGCCGAGCGCTCGCCCAAGCCATGGTCATATTTATATTTAAAAACTGTTGCTTCCGGGAAAAGCAGGTGCAGTGCTGAACCCGGCCACATGGGGGCCCACGCGGTTCATTTCTGCAGGCAAAGGGGGGCAACGTCTGTGACCCCACTCATTTTCTGGGTTTGCTGAATTATTTAAAAGTATTTTAGTCATATTTTACAAAACAAATCTCACACAAATATCGTCAAGACACGAATAGAAATGTTTAGGAACCATCAGGAAGTTAAGAGGTTTTGTTTTTGGCAAGTTTAAGGACATTGTGGGCTTTGGCATCACTGAATTTTAAAACATTAAAAACATTAAATAACCACATGGACGGACACAGATGAAATTTCCCATCTGTGCATTGAACACACACCAGTGAAGCACACATACCCAGAGTGGTGGACAGCCATTGCTGCAGCACCTCGGGAGCAGACAGGGTGATAGGCCTTGCTCAAGGGCCCAGCATCTTGCCGAGCCTGGGTATCAAACCCATAACCCTGCCATCAAGAGCCCAGAGCTCTAGCCACTGAGCCACCACTGCCCCACATAGGCTATATAGACATTTTTCAACTCTGTGGGAAAGAAAACCACACACACACACACACACACACACACACACACACACACACACACACACACACAGTGGTGGACAGCCATTGCTGCAGCACCTCGGGAGCAGACAGGGTGATAGGCCTTGCTCAAGGGCCCAGCATCTTGCCAAGCCTGGGTATCAAACCCATAACCCTGCCATCAAGAGCCCAGAGCTCTAGCCACTGAGCCACCACTGCCCCACATAGGCTATATAGATATTTTTCAACTCTGTGGGAAAGAAAACCTTACACACACACCCACCCACCCATCCATCAACCAACCCACCAACCAACACACCAACGAAACACACACACATACCCAGAGTGGTGGACAGCCATTGCTGCAGCACCTTGGGAGCAGACAGGGTGATAGGCCTTGCTCAAGGGCCCAGCATCTTGCCAAGCCTGGGTATCAAACCCATAACCCTGCCATCAAGAGCCCAGAACTCTAACCACTAAGCCAGATTAGCCCCACATAGGCTATATAGACATTTTTCAACTCTGTGGGAAAGAAAACCTTACACACACACCCACCCACCCACCAGTGAAACACACACATACCCAGAGTGGTGGACAGCCATTGCTGCAGCACCTCGGGAGCAGACAGGGTGATAGGCCTTGCTCAAGGGCCCAGCATCTTGCCGAGCCTGGGTATCAAACCCATAACCCTGCCATCAAGAGCCCAGAGCTCTAACCACTGAGCCACCACTGCCCCACATAGGCTATATAGACATTTTTCAACTCTGTGGGAAAGAAAATCACCAATGAAACACACACACAGTGAGCATGCATACCCGAAGTGGTGGACAGCCATTGCTGCGGTGGCTCGGGAGCAGAGAGGGTGGTAGCCCAGATATTAATTATTGTTTGTTTCTATGTAAAAAGAGCTGCACAGAAATTGTTGAAGGCCCAGTATTGCCATGATCGCCATGTCCATGCCCATATGGGAATCTAAGATATGGCATTATACAGGTTTTCTATTCATTTGAGCTCAAATATATTTCATTCAATTCAGTTCAATTCAGCTCAACTTTACAGTCATTACACTAATACAGGCTTGTACAGTACAGCCAAACACTGTTAGACTAAGTCTCACAAGGTGCAGAATAGGTAGGACATCCAGTAGTGCAAGGACAGTAGACAAAGCACGAGACAGGGTGCATAGACGGTAAGTACAAATACAATAAATATAATAAATGCAATAAATGCAATAAATACAGAAACAATACAAGTACAAAAGTGTGCCTGGGACTGTATGCATGTAGAGATGGGGTGTGCTGTGTGTGTAAATGAAGAGTAAAACATGACATTTTACCAATTGAACCAGTCTCTGGTTTTGTAAATAGTATCTCGTACGTGAACAGAGTGTACAGTGCAGTGATGAGTACAGCAGCGAGTGCTCAGGGTGAGAGAATAGTGCACAGAGAGGAGTTCAGTTAAAGTGCAAAGTGCATGAAGTGCCTGAGCTGGTGGAGCTCAGTGTGGATATGATGAGTGAACTGGAAGGATCAGTGTAATCAACTAGGCTTAGTCCTTGTCCGGCAAAGCGGCCCATAGTGTAGTTTGTTAATAGTTTAAACATCTTGTTGTTTAAATTGTAGTCTGTTTCCGATATAAACATTTGTAACCCACTGAAGAGACCCTAGGCTGTAGCCTATTTAGCCCATAGAGTTAATCCGGTCATGGCTGAGTGAAAGAGGCGTGATGGGGAGGGGAAGAGCAGAGCTCAAATGAATAGAAAAGATATAAATGATCAGTAATTTTTGGGACAGGCAGGTGTAATGACAAAACTGACCAAAACTGACCAGGAATTTATATATACATTTATTTTCCTTTTGTTGAAATGATAAACTGAAGACATCAAAGATTACAAAACATCGAACTATTTCAGTATATTATTTATATTTTAGCTATTAGTTCTGTGTGCAAAGTGGAAATGACCTCAGTTTCATAGAATGACTAAAATAAAATATATAATTAATACTAAAATAACTAAATCAGCACCATTTTCACATTCTTGGTCAAACCCTGTGTGTCGTATGGAAAGTAAGAACATACACTATGCAATGTAAAAGATCACACACTGGCCTGTAAGTGTAGAATTACAGCTCTATACACCAAATTCTAAACCACATTTTATAACCACAGCTCCTGATTTAGAGCTCATGGTATTTACCTAAGAGTGAGTGACAGGAGGAGTTTGACGAGCAAGACACTGGAGGGGGAGTCACGGTAAAACAGGAAGTGATGTCACCAACAAGAGCAGGTCAGGTGCTGCTGTAAAACAGAAACAGGACAGATAATCACTCATGAACACACACTTACAAACACACACCGACGGATGCCTGCCTTATCAACACTAATACTGAACATGTAGGATTCTGCCTCTCACTCACACTGAGACTAAAATGCAAGCACACTTTTCTAATTATATATATATATATATAAAATCATAAAATTAGAAAAATACATATTCTGACAGTCAAAACACAAACACACAAAGGACAAGATAAACACAAATGAACCTTTCATAAACATCCAGAAGCTTTGCACAAAACACATTTTATTTATTTATTTATTTATTAATAATTTTATTTTGCATTAATCTTGGGTGTTATATGACTAAATAGTTTATTTAAAAAAATGATAAAAAATAACTGGTAGTGATATATATATATATATATATATATATATATATATATATATATATATATATATATATATATATATATATACTTATGTGGGAGACCAGGGTTTTATTCCTGGTCTGGGTGACTATGCTGCGCTACACCAATAAGAGACCTTGGGCAAGACTCCTAAAACTACACTGACCTCCCTCTGTAATACGAGTAACCATGTAAGTCGCTCTGGATAATACTGTACTGTAAAATACTGTAAATATATATATATATATATATATATATATATATATATATATATATATATATATATATATATATACAGTCATGCCCGAAAGTATTCATACCCCTGGCAAAGTTTGACTTAAATTTACTTTTATTTAACCAGAAGTTATATTTTTGCCTTGAAACGACACAGGCATCTCCCAGGAGATAACACGATGATGTACAAGAGGCATCATTGTGGGAAAAAGTATTTCTCAGCTTTTATACACATTTGAACAAAAAGTGGCATGTCCAAAATTATTCATACCCTTTGAAAACTGTCACAGTATATGGGAAAATCCAAAGTTCTATACCATTCCAAATAGTCCAAGCTGTTTTAAAGCATCCTAATTACCCTGATTCATTGGGAACAGCTGTTTTAATCAACTCAACAGGAGAAAAACAGCAGCTCTCTGCAGTTGGTTTGTGGACAGTCATGGCTAAGACAAAGGAGCTCACTAAGGACCTGCGGCTGTGCATTGTGGCCGCTCACAAGTCAGGAAAGGGCTATAAAGCCATATCAAAATGTTTTCAAGTTCCAGTGGCTACAGTGCAAAGTATTATTAAAAAATACAAGAAGTTCCGCACTGTGGAAAATCTCAGAAGATGTGGTCGGAAGCCAAAAGTGACACCTGTGCTGGCCAGGAGAATAGTGAGAGAGGTGAAGAAAAATCCAAGGATCACCACCAAGGCCATCCTGGTGAATCTGGACTCTGCTGGTGGCGACATCTCAAGGCAGACAGTTCAACGGACACTGCACACTGCTGGGTTCCACGGACGCAGGCCAAGGAGGACACCACTTCTCCAGAAAAGGCACACAAAAGCCCGCTTGACCTTTGCAAATGCTCATCTGGACAAAGAAGAAGACTTCTGGTGTTCTGTTTTATGGTCAGATGAAACAAAAATTGAATTGTTTGGCCACAATGATGTGTGCACCATTTGGCGTGAAAAAGGAGAAGCCTTCAACCCTAAGAACACCATCCCCACTGTCAAACATGGTGGTGGGAACCTAATGTTTTGGGGGTGTTTTTCAGCCAATGGACCAGGGAACTTGATCGCAGTAAATGGCACCATGAAAAAAGAGCAATACATCAAGATTCTCAACAACAACATCAGGCAGTCTGCAGAGAAACTTGGCCTTGGGAACCGGTGGACATTTCAGCACGACAACAACCCAAAACACACAGCCAAAGTGGTGAAGAAATGGTTAGCAGACAAAAACATTAATGTTTTGCAGTGGCCCAGCCAGAGTCCTGACTTGAATCCAATTGAGAATCTGTGGAGGGAGCTAAAGATCAGGGTGATGGCAAGGAGACCCTCGAACCTCAAAGAGTTGGAGCTCATCACTAAAGATGAATGGGCAAAAATACCAGTGGAGACATGCAAAAAGCTGGTCAGCAATTACAGGAAGCGTTTGATTGCTGTAATAGCCAATAAAGGCTTTTCTATTAATTATTGAGAAGGGTATGAATAATTTTGGACATGCCACTTTTTGTTCAAATGTGTATAAAAGCTGAGAAATATTTTTTCCCACAATGATGCCGCTTGTACATCATCGTGTTATCTCCTGGGAGATGCCTGTGTCATTTCCAGGCAAAAATATAATTTCTGGTTAAATAAAAGTAAATTTAAGTCAAACTTTGACAGGGGTATGAATACTTTCGGGCATGACTGTATATATATACATCCTTTTTGAAGGTGTCCAATCTGTAATAATCTGTAAAATGATGTTTCTCTGTGTAACCATTGGAAATGTATTGTTTTTCCACTGAATTTGAATTTGATATTAATTTTGTGTTTTTGGCAGCCATTGCTACCAGTCATTTGACCATTTTTTCAGATTTCTTTTTTTTTTTTACCCAGTGCGCTAACCCTGACAGGATTCCTTTTCTCTCCATGATGGACCTTTAGTGACTCTCCATTTAGCCTGTGTTCTGCATGTTCACATGTAACTTCAATACCTTTTAATAACTATGATCTAGCAGTGCTGTTTTTTGACACTTGTTTTAAAAAAGAGCTTCAACTCAGATGTGTCCATATCCAAATACATATTTTCCTTACTCAAACGGTGAGATGTCCAAACCTTGTCCTACTTTCTTACGTCAACTTGATACCAGTTATCCTCCAGGGCATGGGGGTGGGTGTCATATAGTTTACTTAATCTAGCTTGTTTGTACTCTTTGTTTGTTACTTTAGATATAGCCAACACTGATGATTTACCTTAGTCGTTTTGTATGATGACTGTAAACAAAAAAGCATGGCCAATTTTTGCATTAAAAGCACTATTCAATAATGTAATGTAATTACCACATAGACTCCCAAACACACAGCTCAAAGTACAAAGTACTTACAAGCTGTGATACTTACCAAATGCAGTTTTACTAAGTCTGACCATACTGACCATACAGGGTGCCTACACTTTAAACCCTTTACCTTTTGGTATTTTAAAAGTGTACAAGAAGGAAACTAATACATTTAAGGTGCACGTATTTGTCACTGTACAGCAAAATGTGGTAGTAAACACACACACTAGTGAACTAGGGGCAGTGAGTACACACACACCCAGAGCGCTGGGCAGCCAACTCCAGCGCCCGGGGAGCAGAGAGGGTAAAGGGCCTTGCTCAAGGGCCCAACAGTGGCCGCTTGTCAAGCCTGGGAATTCACAACCCTGTTATCAATAACCCGGCGCCCTAACCGCTGATCCACCACTGCCCCCTATATAATTACATATAATTTATCATTTATATATAATTAGTACCTTAGAAAATACTGAAAACGTCTTTTATTCCATGTGAAAATCAGGGCGTCTTTTACTTACTTACTTATTTATTCACAATGGCAGACATTTTGACCAGAGTTGCCAAAAAGTTACACACCACTGTAATAACATAAAGACCCGTCCTTAATAGGCCACACACACAAGAGAAAAGAAACTTTATCAGAACACTCCACTGAACAGCCTAAACAATGCATCCGCATATAGTTTTTAACCCTCATAAAGATCTCTAAATGACTCCGAACTCTCTGTATGTGTTGTGCTGTCTGTTTCTGAAAGGAAAGCGTGGGGCTGCTAGACAAGCACTGAGCTCAGTGAAACTGCAGATCACTATCTGGAGGGTGTGCACACGTGTGAGTGGGGAGTTAAGAGACGGCTACTCAGAAACTTACTGTAGTTTCTCCAGTTTAAAGAGGCGGTCCTCCACCAGATCAGAGAGCAGCTTCACTCCAGACTCTCCTGGTTTATTGGAGGTCAGATTCAGCTCTCTCAGGTGGGAGGGGTTTGATTTCAAGGCTGAAACCAGAGCAGCGCAGCCTTCTTCTGTAACTCTGCAGAATTCCAGCCTACATGGATAAGGGAAAAAATTGTGTGAGTGAGAGAGAGAGAGAGAGAGAGAGAGAGAGAGAGAGAGTGTGTGTGTGTGTGTGAGAGAGAGAGAGAGAGAGAGAGAGAGTGTGTGTGTGTGTGTGTGTGTGAGAGAGAGAGAGAGAGAGAGAGAGAGAGAGAGAGAAACTGATGATCTTACTCCAGCCTCTCCAGTTTACAGTGTGGATTCCCAAGTCCAGCAGTGAGCAGCTTCACTCCTGAGTCCTGAAGGTCATTAGAACTCAGCACCAGTTCTCTTAGACTTAGGTTTAAGCTAAGAGCTGAAGCCAGAGCTGCACAGCTTTTCTCTGTCAGATCACAACAACGGAGCCTGAGGGAGCAATGATCACAATCACTGCCATGTCAAACACACATGCATTCAGCAAGAAGGATGAAGACAAGAAAAACACACAAGTTTTACAACCTAGAAACACAACAGTGTTTAATTCTCAGTTGACGTTAAAGAGATAGAAATGCTTATACAGTTGCTTTTTAAGTGAAAATGGAGGGACTGTGTAACAATAGCTGTTATTCCTGAACAGTAAATGTAATATTGTTGAATGTCTGAACCTCAATCATAAATTGATTGCTTCATTCCAAATCCATTGAAGTGGTTTACAGAAGCAACATTAAAAAAGTATATATGTTACTGTTCAAATTGACTGTAATTGGATTTTTGCATGATATTTGTTTATCTAGTTTTAGATATTATTTTAGCAAATTCCAACTCATTTATGAACAAAGTTGTCAAGTATGGTCCCAATCAAACATTTCCTCATTGGGTTTTAGCCAGTAAGATTCAGAAGTATGGCAGAAATACAACATATATAAACACAGTCAAAAAACCTCCCAAAATCTCACTCCCAAACAGTGATGACAAGAATGCAATTATATCCACACACACAAAATGAACAGTGGATGGAAAGTGTCTTACAGTGGATGAACGGCAGCGTATGTGTAAAGTGTGCTGTTTTTGTGTGTGGTCTTATTTCAGTCTGGTGGATGACAGAGATTCTGGTTTCTATTGCACCTACCACCTATATCTATATCTATACCTATACCTTTATCACCTATACAAAAGGGTCATTTTTGGAATGATTCCTTATTGACATTTATGCATCATATTTTATGGTAATTATGTAATAATTAAACGTGTTATGTGACGCATGCAGAAGGATGAGCTAGATTACTGTAGTAGTTCTTCATATCACATATATATAATGTAGGAATGTGATCTGTAATCTGTGTTTTTCTGCTCATTGTGATCTGACACTATTCATTACAAAAGAGTGCTAGTGTTCTGCTAGAATTAGATGCTTTATAAGCATATCTGATGCGTTTTGGTGATTTTAGCGCATTGTGAGGAGCTACATGTTAGTGACAAGGAATATTTGAAGCATTTAGTTAAGTTGAGTTCAATGTGATCAAAGAAATATAAAGTAAACAATGAATAAAAAGTGGCTTATAGTGGATGAATGATCTTACCCCAGTGTCTCCAGTTTACAGTCTGGATTCACCAGTGCAGCAGAGAGCAGCTTCACTCCTGAGTCCTGCAGTTCGTTGTAACTCAGGTCCAGTTCTCTCAGACTTAAGGGCTTTGAGCTGAGAGCTGAAGCCAGAGCTCTACAGCTTGTATCTGTCAGATTACACCAACATAGTCTGAAGGGGAAAAGCACAGCCCCTTAACAAACCGATATTCAGCAGGTAGGTTACATAGTCTACAAGACTGCTTCCCTTTCTCAGACCTACTTGTGTTGGAAAGAGCCTGCAATATGAAAGATGTATTATGGATAGAGGCAGAAGTCTGTTTTTAAGACACATAACATCCTATTCTCATGCACAGTGAACCAGTGAATTCTCTCATTCACCCAAAAAACACAGAAATGTATTATATAAATACAATATGTTGTATGTTATACAATTTAATAATATTTTTATATAATATTATAAAATTAATTAATAAACATTTTGTGGACAACAGAATTGGGGCACCTGCTAATTCATTATTTTATCCAGAATCAAGGATGTTTAAGGCCTTATGAGTTTAAGAGTTCACTCAGGTTTGTTGATGGTGGACACAGATGGACGCTAGCGTTTCAGGGCGCTGCCGTGTCTGTGTTACCTTCTGGCTTTCTCCTTTTAATTAGGCTGTTACAGTCAGACCTGCCGGAGTCGTCAGACACACTCTAATACTGCTCAACATTTTCTACTCTCCATAAAATCCTCTCAGAACGAACTCTTTCTTTTTATCTTCTCAGAGTAAATGGCCACCCAGCCCGACCTGCTGGAAGATTGCCCGCTGAGGTTCCCTCTACCTGCATCAGACCAGCTGCCACCTACCAGTCCGACCAGCAGGCCCCCCACCCACCACCACCCATTCCAGACCAGCGGCTCACCCTTCTACCACTGCTACTACACTGTCTAATGACCATGTTAAAACCTAAATGGACTCTTAACTATCTGCCACTATTAATATTACCACTATTAACTATCTACATCATGATTAATATATTATGATTATGATCAGAGCAGTTAAACAGTATACCTGATTTGGTCATTTTTATCAACAATGTTTAAATAGTTCTGATCAGAGGAGGACGGGTCGGGTCCCCCTTGTGAGTCTTGGTTCCTCCCGAGGTTTCTTCCTCCAGCTCTGAGGGAGTTTTTCCTTGCCACTGTCACCGTTGGCTGCTCACTGGGGGTCTGTGATCCTTCATGTCTTCTTACGTTATTGCTTTTTTGTCTCTGTCTTTTACTAATTACTAATTATGTAACACTGCTTTTTGACAACAACAGTTGTAAAAAGCTGTGCAAATAAATTTGACTTGACTTGACTTGACTTTATCCTGCTTTTGTTGGAATAACTGTCTCTACTGTCCAGGGAACTAGATTTTGGAGCAATGTTGTGAGGACTGAATTGCATTCAAAAATACGAACATTTGTTGGTTTATTGCCACCCCACCTCATCCCAAACTCCTCAAGGCATCCACACAGTATTATTTGGCCTCAGAGTAGATACTGCAATGCAATGTGGAACTTGTAGGCTATTGCTCACATTAGCCAACAACTTCCAATCCAATCTTGTACATCAGCCAATTTACAAATATTCGAAGCCTGCATTACACTGTTACCTTGTTCACAAGTCTAATTCTTGGGCATGGTCTGTTCTCCTTTAAACGCTTCGTATCAAATGTACCTGCTACAGACCGAAGTACCTGATTATGCCTCTTCATGTAGAAGACGCTGTGACAAACTAACCTTACATGCTGAGGGAGTGTCTTTCACTGTTTCAATCTCAGAACATAATTTACAACTTGGATCTTCACCTATCCATTGCCCAAGATTTTGCAGCATTTAAGGACATCCGAGGTAGCTCTTAGCATCTTAATGCCATCTCTTTCCTCCTCATTCTTTAGATTCCACTGCTTTTTCAGTAACCTTGACTCGCCTCTCTTTTTCTACCTGCCATATTGACATTATTACATCTTGGCTCTTTTCTTTCCTCTGTAAAATACCAAATCTTGTCGCTCCATATTTATAGATAACAATGAAACAATGGTTTACCCACTGGATGAAAACATGGATGCTTTCACTCTTTCCTAATACCCTTGATTTCGGAAAGAAACAGTGAATGAGGTGTCCCAATACTTTTGTCCATATAGTGTACATTTTCCACTATTTTCTTTCCTCCGTTAACTTCAAAAGTTAGTTAATGCACATAATTGTGCGTGTGTGTGTGAGTGATTTAGCAACTCACAGTAGTTTCTCCAGTTTAAAGCGTGGAGCCTTTAGTAGATCAGAGAGCAGCTTCACTCCTGACTCTCCTGGTTTATTAGAGTTCAGATTCAGCTCTCTGAGGTGGGAGGGGTTTGATTTCAGAGCTGAAACCAGAGCAGTGCAGCCTTCTTCTGTAATTCTGCAGTAATTCAGCCTGCAGAGAGAACATGCTTCAGACTCTGAATCTAAATACACAAATCAATACTAGCTGAAATATCTTAAGTCAATATGTGCAATATTTCTCATTATGATATTATTTATTTAAAGAGTGTGTGATTTTTCAACCTAAGAAAATTACTTTTTGGATGTATAAGACAATGGGTTTGTTCAGGAAATGTGAGCAGGACAAATGTGAATATAAATCATTTGTGATGCTATTTTTCATCATTAAACATATTTATAGTTCAAATTTGTAAGCATAAACAACATGTACACCTGCTCTTGACCATGTGGAATGTGTACGTAACATCTGAGAGACACAGAAAGTGTTATTTGACATGACTGCACTACAAGGACTAATGTAAAGAATTAAATAAAAAAATTATACTACTACTCATACTCCTCCTCCACCTTCTACTATTACTACTACTACTACTACTACTCCTACTCATACTCCTCCTCCACCTTCTACTATTACTACTACTACTACTACTACTCCTACTCATACTCCTCATCCACCTACTACTACTACTCCTACTCATACTCCTCATCCACCTTCTACTACTACTACTACTACTACTCCTACTCATACTTCTCATACACCTTCTACTACTACTACTACTATTACTACTCATACTTCTCCTCCACCTTCTACTACTACTACTACTACTCCTACTCATACGCCTCCTCCACCTTCTACTACTACTACTACTACTCCTACTCATACTCCTCCTCCTCCTTCTTCTACTACTACTACTGCTACTCCTCCTCCTTCTACTACTACTCCTACTCATACTCCTCCTTCTACTACTACTACTACTACTGCTGCTGCTCCTTCTACTACTACTACTACTACTTTTACTCCTCCTCCTTCTACTACTACTCCTACTCCTACTGCTACTCCTCTTCCTCCTTCTACTACTACTACTACTACTGCTACTACTCCTCCTTCTACTACTACTCCTACTCCTCCTTCTACTACTATAACTACTACTACTTTTACTCCTCCTCCTTCTACTACTACTGCTACTACTCATACTCCTTCTACTACTACTACTACTACTTTTACTCCTCCTCCTCCTCCTACTACTACTACTCCTACTGCTACTCCTTCTTCTACTACTACTACTACTCCTACTGCTACTCCTTCTTCTACTACTACTACTACTACTACTGCTACTACTCCTCCTTCTACTACTACTCCTACTCCTACTCCTCCTTCTACTACTACTACTACTCCTCCTTCTACTAGTATTACTACTACTACTACTACTACTACTAGTCATACTACTCCTCGTCCTTCTACTACTCCTCCTCCTCCTCCTTCTACTACTCGCACTACTCCTCCTCCTTCTACTACTACTACTACTACTACTCCTACTACTATTACTACTACTACTGCCAATACTATTACTACTACTGCTGCTGCTACTCCTCCTCCTCCTCCTCCTCCTACTACTACTACTACTACTACTAATAATAATAATAATAACATCAAACAAAATCACTCTCAATGAGCAAACAATCTTTTTCCTAATACAGCCTGTTTTTCAGAGCCACATCCAATAACCTCTACAAGACAATTGTTTGCATAAAATGTCCTGATGTCCTTACGATTTGTAGCACAACCGTCTCTAGTTCTGCAGACAGAAACATCTTGTTAATGCGAGTCAATAGAGATTTGATTTGAGCTGACAGAAAAGCTGCAGAACAGTAGTTATAGGAAGGGTTTTTTTTTTTTATATTTTGGGCTCAATACCAATCATTACTTGTTTGTCACTTAGTATTGCTACTGATCATGTCCATCCCTTAATGACCACAGTGTACATTATGTCACAAAGCAAAAGCCATTTCAAAAGGGTTGGACATGGACATGACAATGGGTTCAGTTATCTGTAGAAGTCTTTCCAGTAACAGGATCTGATTTCAAGAAGCTCTTTGGGGTGCGGCAGAACGGGAGATTCGTAGGATGGAAGTGTTCCTGAAAAATCTGCAGGAACTGTGTGAGCGATCATGTCAACATGCACCAGAAAGGAAAGCTTCCAAAATCATGTGGAATCACTGCTATGGTACACTGAAGCCATTGAAGCAAAGGGAAGTCCTATCTATTATTACTTTAGCCTTCTTTATAATGTACTTGTCGAGTGTACATATCCACATTGTGAAAGTAATGATCTTACAGCAGTTTCTTCAGTTTACATTGTGGTTTCCTGAGTCCAGCAGAGAGCAGCTTTACTCCTGAATCTTGTAGTTTATTGTTTCCCAGGTTCAGCTCTCTCAGATGAGAGGAGTTTGAGCTGAAGGCTGAGGTCAAAAATACACTTTTCTCTGTCAGATTACATGCACACAGCCTAGAACATAGAAACATAGAAAAAAATATATATACATATAATATATATATATATATATATATATATATATATATATATATATATATATATATATATACCCAATATTATAAGATCCAATTGACATGTATGCATAATTATCATTGACATTGTTATTATGTGTGGATGCTTATGTGTCGCTAGGTAATGAAATAAGTCACGAACTCACTGTAGTTTCTCCAGTTTAAAGTGAGCATCATTTAGTAAATCACACAGCAGCTTTACTCCTGACTCTCCTGGATTATTATAGTTCAGATTCAGCTCTCTGAGGTGTGAAGGGTTTGATTTCAGAGCTGAAATCAGAGAAACACATCCTTCCTGGGTAATACTGCAATCAGCAAGCCTGCAGGGAAGAGAAAACTACATTAATAAAGCAAACATCAAGATGACAATATTTACCCTTCTCTCTGTGCCTACCTCGAAAACTTTAAGTGAAGGCAGCCAGCACTTTCATGCCCTGGTCTGGCACACTTACAAACATCTCTTCTGTGTTATTGCCATCTCGGATGCCCAATCATATAGTTACATTTACATTTAAGGCATTTAGCAGACGCTCTTATCCAGAGCGACTTGTGTGCTTTGCTATTTACTTAAGAAAAAACTCAGCTAAGGCTAAAATTCAAAGATATCTTTAAGTTTAGACTCTACTAAACACAAGAAAACAAGGAGACCAGTCTACCTGTCAATTACAGGCCTCTCTCATCTTTTTAAGTGAGAGAACTTGCACAATTGGTGACTGACTAAATACTTTTTTTCCCCACTGTATGCTATAATAATGCCTAGGTAGCATTAGGATAGCATTAGGATGACAATAGGTTATTGAGAGGTTAAAATGGATGGATGCCATAAACAACCTCTGTAAATATTTATTTGGCCATTTTTAAAGTAAGTTAAAGTTTTAAAAATGTTATTCTCCTGGAGTCAATCATCATAACATGTAACCAAACAAGGGTTGATGATTCCAAACCAGAATGTATAGAAACAAGCCACAAAGAACCTTTAGAAGAAAAAACTAAATAATATGGTGTAACATTTTCAGTGAGATGGGTGAATAGGCTCCTCCAGAAGTATTCAGAGCCATGCTTTGAATTGAAGTATTTACTGGAATCACAGTAATGCTGCCACATAGACATAAAAATAGATATTTCAATATTTTAACCTGAAATTGTCCATAGTTAAGTTAAAGCTGGTATAATGTATGAATATAAAACAAAACTAGCTGGCTGACAGAAATGAGCTTCACAGGTTTTTTAGGGTTTTATGTTTTTTTTTTTTTGCATTTCTGTGAAATGATATCTGTGATATGCCTGACAAATCTCAATGGTTTGATTCTATTTTATTAGAAACCAGCCAGCACTTTCATGCCCTGGTCTGGCACACTCACAAACATCTCCTCTCTTCCACTGAAATGTTCGCCCTGTCATCCACACTGTGTTATTGCCATCTCGGATGTCCAATCACATAGTTCATGCCTTGCCACAGAGTTACCCCTCATTTTTTTCTTGAATTCCACTTTTTTCATACTCTGGTAACACTCAGGAACTAGAGGTGGCAAATTCAGATCCAGAAAGTAAAAAAAAAAAACATCCTGGGCAGCTCTAGTTAGCTCATTCCAGCAGCATAGCTATCAAGGCAGTTGGACGAAAATCCAAGGGAGGACCTGAATTTGCAACCTCTGGTCCTGAGAATGTTTAATAGAAAACAAACAAAAATTTTGTATTCATAAAATAAAAGATGGCAAAGATAAGAAAAAGATTCCTATATAACACAGAGATGAATGGGCAGACTCAGAAGTTTCTGAAAGCTTATCTTGCCAGAGAAATGAGAAAAATGACTATAGCTGATTTAAAGCTTAAAGCAGAGCAAAGTCTTTGGTGTACCTTTAGCCAAATGAAGCTTTCAAAGTTTGCCCAAGCCTGAAACTACAATACAAGCTTTCATATTCTCGGCAGTATTGTTTTGGCTTACTTTACATATTCATATTAACATGACAATCATAGATCTAATTTTCATTCGACTGATAAGAATTCTAACATTACTTTTTCACTATTGTATATTCTATTAGTTTTATAGTTTCCTCATGCTTTTGTTAGCTGCTTTGCCATCCAGTGTTGACCAGAGGATAATGAGTTACCCTCTTAAGTATTGGATTCTCACTTCCTCTTACAATCTTCTACTATCTTTTTTCCCTTGCCACTGTTGCTTTTGGTTTGCTCAAAAGAAGCTCAGACCAGATGACTGTAAATCTGATTTGTGACAACAGCCATTGTTAAAAGTGCTACAAAAACAAACCTGACTAAAGACTAGACTGAGATTTGTAAAATGAGTTTTCAGCATGAACTAGTTTTAAGCTCAGCTAAGTATTAGGCAATCCTCATATCAGCTATAACTGCCTCAGTATTAATGAAACTCTTATTTTAGGTCATGCTCGTGCATACCAAACTCTTTTAGCTATGATATGCTGTGAGCTGCCCTTGAGAAAAGGGGAGAAAATTTGAGCTACAAATTCCTTATATATTGATATTCCTTGTATATCCTTGTATAGACACTATGTTTTATATTACATTAATGTAAATGCCAACTTGATATTGATACACAGTTATTAGTTAGAAATAAGTCAGTAACTTACTGTAGGTTCTCCACTTTAAACCATGAATTCTTCAGTAGATCAGACAGCAGCTTCACTCCTGACTCTCCAATTTTATTGGAGCTCAGATTCAGCTCTCTCAGATGTGAGGGGTTTAACCTCAGCGCTGAAACTAAAGCAGCACAGCCTTCTTCTCTAATACTGCATTCGGACAGCCTGCAGAGGATATAGAGAAGATAACTGTAACTAAAAATAAGTCACAATTAAAGTGATATTGTACCTTACCAGACTTTACCATAATTACATTAATTTCTACATCAGTGAGTGTATTGCTAAACATCTATGCTAATGTCAAGCATGCATAGAAGAATGTCGGCAGTGACGGTACATCGTCTTCCTTTTCATACATAAAGGGGGTATCCCAAGCATACATGCTGACACTGTTTGGAGTGGTCCGTTTTAAAATGAAATAAACTCATCTGATTCTCAGCAACATCTTAACATTTTATCAAAGATGTAGCAGCATCTAGACATTCAGCTGTTCTTCACTTTATTTGGAGAGCCTGAGTTCAGATCTGTAGCTCTAGATCTGTAACAGGTTTTAATACAGACCATCTCAACATTCTCAACCAGATGTTTCATTGCCGCTACTGATACTCTGTTAAAAGCTTATTAAACATTTATAAAGGACCACTCAAAATAAAGTGTTACCATATACTTTTGGGTAAGCAGTTAGAAACTACCTCAGTAATTTCGCACCGTTCTGCGCATTGTACAAGCATCTGTACAAGCATCTTGTCTTCATTTGGACGCTGTGTGTCATCCCCCTCCATATTCTATGTGTGTGTGTTTGTGTACAAATGCAGTAAGGGACTGGGTTGCTAACAGAGCAGAACAGTGCAGCTCAAAGTTGAGAGTAAGGAAGCAGAAAAGAGGCTTTCTGAAAACAGAACTTTTTTCAAAGATTATAAAACTCGACACAACCAATATGACCCCCTAATCAATACATTGATTATTTTTCACCTTTCAATTGAGGAAAGGCAGGGAGAAGAAACATGTTTTTTTTTTTTTTCATTTTGTCAAGGACCCCCCCCCCGCCTAGAGGTTATTATATCATTTGATGCTAAAAAGTGTTTGACGTATTTATTTTTCAATGCATCCCTATAGCTATCAATATCATTTCTTACAGAACTGAATAGAAAAATAACTTATTTTGATCAGGAAAACCCCAGAATTAGAAAATATGTTTGCAAAGACCAAAACAATCTCTGTGTATGGGATTACCTAACTTTCAGTATTATTACTAGGCATGTATCTGCAAGCTTTCTTGTTTTGGGGTCAGATTTTTGAACCATATTATCAACCCGTTTGGATGCAGATTAAACAAGCCATGTGTTTTCCCACCTTCCTTAGTGCACTTATTTTCTTTTTTTTAATATCTTTAAATATGTTAAAAACAGCCCTTTAAAATCTAGACTAATGTCATATGACACTTAAGATGGTATGAGAAATGTTTCCAACTATGGACTCATAACGGTATTACGAAACTGAGACATCTTTCCTTTTCTTTATTCCTTTTTTTTTTTTTTTTTAACCAATTTTCAACTTTGCCTCGACCACCTATTTGCTCCCAGTGGGAAAGTTTTGTTATAATATATTTCTATAACTTTTTGTCTAATCAAGCACACACACTTCTAGATTTGTTCTGCTTGGGAGGATGATTTGGTATTGTTTTGGCAGAAGATAAGTGAAAAGAGGTACAGGGGGGTGTATACTCGGCTTCAATATGTTCCAGACATGGGCTTATATGGTTTAAGGTGTTGCATCGATTTCCAAAGGCCAAACTACCAAAAAGGTAAAATCCTAGTATAGATTTGTGACCACAGTGACCACTGTGGGGCATCCACTGCTTTGTTAATACATACGTTTTAGTTATGTTTAAAAATGTAATGGGATGTGTTGTGGAACCTGACACAGTTTGGGCCATTTCTTAAACACTCCTGTTAAAGGTTCCATCTAGCAACACTTTACTAAGCACTTAATAGCTAGGCAATAAGTACCCCCTGGATTCATGATATACATAATGTATCATATCAACAATCACTATTTGAAGCTGTTTTTAATCTAGGTTGATTTTCTTTTCCGAGAATTTTTTTCTTTGGTTGTTTGTTTACTGTATTTTTTAATTTACTTTGAATTTATTATAAATTAAAACATTTTATTATTTTGGTTTAGTTTTTTTTTATCTGCTTGCCAGCAATATCTCTGTACATTCTTAATCCTATTTCTTTACTCTGTTCCACATGTGATGTTTGTCTGAAAATGAAAAAAAAATTAACAATATATAAAAAAAACAACAACAACAGAGACTTCACAAAAAGCACCACAAACTGAGGTGCTTAAAAGGAGTCCTCCCTAGTTCTGCAGCTGAGTCTTGTGATGAGCCTCAGTTAAGGGGTGGAGCTTAGCTAAAGCACACTGGAGCACATGGTCTGTCCATGTGCAATACCCCTCTGAGGCCAGAAGGGGAAGCCATTACAACACTAAACAGTTCTAACAAATGGTAAACTCTGGCTTCCTATCATCTTCTATCAGTAAAAAGATAGAAGACCTCAATAAGCCTCACTAAGGCTTGCAACATCTGTGTGCAAAGAAGCATCCACATCAGCATGAAAGGCCTCATTATGCTAATAAGGCTTGAACCCAGCGTATTGCCGCTCACAATCACTAATTAGAGCAGATATTTTTGTGTCCATAATCAAAGAAACAACAAGTCAGTAACATACTGTAGACTCTCCAGTTTGCAACATGGGTCCTTCAGTAGATCACAGAGCAGCTTTACTCCTGACTCTCCTGGATTATTGTGGTTCAGATTTAGCACTCTCAGGTGTGACGGGTTTGATTTCAGAGCTGAAACTAGAGCAACACAGCCATCCTCTGACATGCTGCAGTTATTCAGCCTGCAGACAGAAGAATACACCAACACATGTGGTCAGCATGCAAAATTAAGTATTTTACCTATATGCAAACAAAAAAAAACAACAACATAAGACTACAAGACTGATATTATACATTCTCTGTTTATGTCTCTATCTTTCTCTCTCTCTCACACACAAATATACATACATACATACATCAACAAAGAGATATTATATGAATATGCAAACCAATAATGAAAGTAAAGAGGGTCAGTAATTGAAAGGTTAAAGGTTATATTCATACATACACATAAATCAAGGCAGGAAATAATATGCCCAACATATCAGTTTATGTTTAAAAGTACTGCAACGCAGGTAAATCAATATACTCACATAATGTTTCTTGATGCTTTGACCACTGGCAGTAGCCTCAGAAGACATTGTTCTGATATGTCAAATTTCCTCAGGTCAAACTCATTTAGCTCCTCTTCTGAATTCAACATCAGAAATGCCACAGCTGACCACTGAGCAGGAGTTAGCTTAACTCTACTGAGGCCACTGGGACCTCCTCTGTCCAGATATGTCTGGACTTCCTGCACTAAAGAATGATCATCAAGTTCATTCAGGCAGTGGAACAGACTGACTGTTTTCTCTGTAGAGAGATTCTTCCACACCATCTCCTTAATGTATTTCACAATGTCCTCTTTGGTGTGAGAGCTGTTTTCTGTTTGGGTCAGTAGGCCTCTTAGGAGGTTCTGATTGGACTGCAGCGAGAGACCCAGAAGGAAACACAAGAAAAGGTCCAGGTGTCCGTTCTCACTTTGTAAAGCCTTGTCCACTGCACTCTTCAGGAAGTGAGACATTTTTGACTTTTTGAATAGGCAAAATGCAGGTAACAGCACATTTTGTTTTTCAGATTTAAAGATCAGAAATGCATATAAAGCAGCCAGAAACTCCTGAACACTCAGGTGCACGAAGCTGAAAACCCTTCCCAATTGTAACCCAAACTCCTCTCTGAAGATCTGGGTGCACACTCCTGAGTACACCGACACTTCTCTGACATCAATGCCACACTCTTTCAGGTCTTCCTCGTAGAAGATCAGATTTCCCTTTTCCAGCTGTTGGAAAGCCAGTTTTCCCAGAGCCAGAATGATCTTTCTAGTCTGGTCAACATCACTTCTTTCTTGATACTTCTGGCTGCTGTGTTTGATCTGAAATATAAGGAAGTGTGTGAACATTTGAGTCAGAGTCTTTGGGATCTCTCCCTTTTTTGCTTCACCCAACATCCTCTCTAGAACAGTGGCGGCAATCCAGCAGAAGACTGGTATGTGGCACATGATGTAGAGGCTTCTCGAGGACCTCATGTGTGTGATGATTCTTCCAGCAAGTCTCTGATCACTGATCCTTTTCCTGAAGTATTCCTCTTTCTGAGGGTCATTGAACCCTCGTACCTCTGTCACCTGGTCAATGTAGTCAGGAGGGACCTGACTGGCTGCTGCTGGTCGAGTAGTTATCCATAGGAGAGCAGAAGGAAGCAGGTTTCCCTTGATGAGGTTAGTCAGCAGCACATCCACTGAGGCTGACTGTGCTACATCAGATAAGCTCTCATTGTTCTGGAAATCTAGAGGAAGTCGACATTCATCCAGACCATCAAAGATGAATATGATTTTGTTGCGATAGTAGTCTCTTGGCTGTAAATCTTTTGTGTCTGTAAAAAACTGATGAAGAAGATCTTCCAGACTGAACTTTTTCTTCTTCATCAAATTCAGTTCTCTGAAAGGAAGTGGAAATATGAAATGAACATCCTGATTTGCTTTTTCTTCAGTCCAGTCCAGAATGAACTTCTGCACAGAGACTGTTTTTCCAATCCCAGCAACTCCTTTAGTCAGCACAGTTCTGATGGATTTGTCTGTAAAGATGTTGTTGCATTTGATGGGTGTCTCCTGTGTTGCTGGTCTCCTGGATGCTGCTGTAATCTGTCTGACCTCATGTTCATTATTGACCTCTCCACTCCCACCTTCTGTGATGTACAGTTCTGTGTAGATCTCATTCAGAAGTGTTGAGGCTCCAGGGTTTGAGATTCCTTCAATTAATTTATGAAATTTTCCCCTCAGTTTGGACTGGAACTTTTGATGGCAGAAGGGGGCCAGTTCTAAAAAAGTAACAATACACATATATAATATACACATGTAAATGTAAATACGCAATACAACACCCCACAATGTGATTGTACACCCACAAAAGGTCATAATAGGACAATATATATTTACTCATCATTTCGTCATTTGTAATAGGAATTATAATATTTCAGCACAATCATAATTTCAACCCTTCAAACATTCTTTTACATAATTAGTCAATAATCAATGATCTCTTACTGCTCTGAAGTGTGTTAGCGAGGTCTGTCTGGTTCATGTTCCTCAGAACGTGCAATGTAATCTTCAGCGCCCCCTCTCTGACACCGCACTGATCGTCCTCCTTTTCTACCTCTTTCTCAGAGCATTCTGGGTTCAGGAGCTTTACAAACTTCTTAAGCTGATTCTTTACCAGAGAGATCACTTTGTACTCCAGCTCCTGATCAAACAAAGCATAAACCAAACAGCAAAGTATAGAGTTGCAATCTAAATGATAAAATTTTTATAGCAAATTAGGTTTGTTATAAAGCATCAGTGCTTAAGATTGTTTTTATTAAAGGCAGTAGTATTCCTGAGTGAAGAGGGGAGATATTGTTAAAAAAAAAAACAGTATCAGTGTGCTGTTGCAACATCCCTGCAATGTTTCATATATTTACTCTAAAAACAGAGTGGTCTGCCCACGTTATTTGCACAGTCTATGAAGGAGGATCAGGCACTATTTGCTGGTTATGTGTGCAATGTGTGATGCTGAGTTGGCTTTATTCTTGCTGAGCAAAGATGTATGATGTTAAAAAGATGTAAGATGTTGTTTTTTATGACGAGTGCTGTTTGTACCTGCATTTTGGTGTAATACAGCAGTTATATTATCTGTATAGCAATGTTAAATAGCTATTGGACACATGCTAACCCGCTGTACTCTTTAAGCCAGTGTTTTATCTGTAGCAAATGTTAATTACCATATTGCAGCACCTTGAAGAAAGCCTTGAGTATCTACTTTACCCATTTTTAGATTTTCTGTTTGTTGAATGTATTTGCTCTTTACATTGTGACAGTATTTCATCATAAACATCAAAACAACTTCACATGGTAATTTATTCACACTTACCTGCATAAAAAAGTTACAAATGCTCTCCAAACCTTCTCCAAAAGGCAACAAATAGAGTACAAATTCAGCTTTCACATACATACATACCTTTAATATGAACTCCATATTTCTGATGTTACTGCCTGATGTTCCCTGCTGGTCTCTGTTTTTGTTAGAAGCATATTGTAGACATTGTAATGACATTAAATCCACTCATATATGACACCATAGTTATTCCAATTTTATCTGTCAGAAACTTAAACCTCTTTAACTTTTACTCTTCAAGATCACCAAATCATCTTTACTCCTCATTCTCCAGAGTCATATCATCCTTACCTGAGCTCAGTAGAGCTGTTATCCTCTCTGAAGTTTATTTCTTTCTCCATTGACTGGTCACTCTTCATGGACACACAGCTGGGTTCAGGTAGGTCTGCTCTCTCTCTATAAGTCATAAGAAATTACACAAATGATGAACAAAGTTTATATGCTCAAGTTTAAAATGTATAAATACTAGATTTTCTGTTTATTAAGCCAATGTTTGGGATGGAAGGTCTCTTTTTATTGTTCATACAGTAGAATAATATTACAGCAAATAGTATATTGTAATTCTACAAGTAAAATGATAAATTCTGTCAATTGTAGAACTGCATGGAGTCTGTCTGTATCTTTATCTGTTTTAGTATCTGTAAGAAACTTAAACCTCTTTAACCTTTACTCTTCAAGATCATCAAAACCACATCATACTTACCTGAGCTCAGTAGAGCTGTTATCCTCTCTGAAGTTAATTTCTTTCTCCATTGACTGGTCACTCTTCATGGACACACAGCTGGGTTCAGGTGAGTCAGTTCTCTTATCCTGAACCAGTCTAAAACACAACCAGTATCAGATATGATATCCAACCATTCCAGTATGTTGGTGTGAGAACACACACCATTTACACCCAATCACATTACTCTCTCACCTCTCATCTTTCTGTGTGTCCTGTTCCCCCGAGACGCTCATTTTGGAAGACATCCCTCCTCCTTCAGAATACACCTAATCCTGTTTATTTAATCTGTTCCTGAAATGCAGTTCTGTCTCCATGGTTTATAGTAATGTTTCCTCTAAGTCTGAAATGATTTTAGACAGAGGGTAAATTCTAGTAAAGCATCGTTATTTACCTTTATGCTTTTATCCAAATGTTGTTCCTGATATTCTCACAACAACAGAGAGGCTGCTGAACATTTCACTTTCACTTTAAGCCGGTTTGAACTAGACAGCTTCATCACCACAGGAGGAAGTGATGTGTTGTGACCAAAACACAACATAAATACATTCCCAGTGACAACTGGACACTTTCTGCTGCAGTGTTAATCACAGAGCCACTTCCACTTTCAGTCAGGAGTGGAGCTCAGAACAGAGAAGAATCCTACTGTCTCTCTGTCACAGGAGGGGATGAGGACACACAAACACACACACACACCTAAACAAATTTATGTATATGATTTTCTTTGTTGAAAATGTGATGATCTACATCAGACTGAACACCAGACTGATCATGCATTGCAAATATCTTAGAAATAAATTGAACACAGTTTTCACATTTTGAAAGTTTTCTCTTTTTTATGTGGATCAAAAACAAACCCAGCCTCCATAAACAAAGAAAACTGCTATAATAAATAAAATAACATGTATAATCTAAAATATAACAAACATTTAAATAAACAATAAACAATAAACAACAGTAAACGAACGGTTTAAAATGCCTCAATGTAACAATGTAAACATCAATCACTTTACAATGACATCTCTCTCCTGCTCAGGTAGAAAGAAAAACAGTTCACGTTATTTCAATAATTTTGCACAGCTTCAGCTGCTTCCTCTTCTGTCATGCACAATATGCATGGCAGCTGTACTGATCCGATGAAGTGGTCTGAATAATCCAAATACTGTTGGCTTGCTGTTCTCAAAGAACACACTCATCAAGAAAGAGGATAGTTTAGTTCCACAATTATCTATAATACACAATTTACAGTGGATTTTTACAATTTACACAGGATCTTTAAGTAAATTTATAAATTGTAAATCATGTTGGGAATTAAGCATTTGGTCAATAACAAAAATTCAACTCAGAACACAGAAGAGCTTCTTAAAGAAGAAGTTACAGGTCTGTCAGAGCCAGAAATCGTGCTTGTTTGTGGGAGATCAAATACTTATTTTCCACCATAATTTACAATGTGATTTCCTGGACTTTTTCCCTCATTTTGTATCTCATAGTTGTATACTTATATAAATAGGTTAGCCTCACTGACACGTGGTTTTCTTAAGGCTACACAGCTGTAGTCTCAATCCCTTGAGTTCCCTTTGTTGCATTGTTAAATAACTTGTTGCCAGCTGCAACACAATCCCCCATGCAGTAATTATCCAATGTAGACCTGGTTAAGTGTGTGTGAGGGAGTGTGTAGTAGAGCTGGCTATGCGTGTTTGAGGGTGTATGTAGTAGAGTTGTTTAGGTGTGAGGGTGTGTTGTAGGCCTGGTTAGGTGTGTGTAAGCATGTGAGTGTGGTAGAGCTTGTTAGGGGTTAGTGTGTGTGTGTGTGTGTGTGTGTGTGTGTGTGTGAGGGTGTGTGGTAGAGCTGGTTAGATGACTTCCACTCTTCATTTGATCTCAGCTTAGCAATTTGACTCTCCTGATATTTGGAATATTCCCTTGGCGTCCAGTGGGGCGCGATCTCCTTCTGTTGAGTTTAAAGTGGATCAGTTTTTATCATAGGGGGTTCGCAGCTCCTGCTGTCAGTCTGTCTGACAGTGCAGAAGCTTTTGGTGGAGGGACCAAACTACAAGCAGCGAGTAAGAAAATGCAGAAAATCCTCTCAGACCATGTGGAGAAATGCTGTTTTTATTCATCAGCAGAAACAGTAAGACGTGTTCTAGATACTGCAGCTCTTTTCTGTTCTCGTCTGTCATCATTTAATATTTAAATTCAAATTAAAGTGAAGTGTTCAAATCTGTATTATTATACAGATATTTTAATTAATATTTGATAAAATTACGTGTGAATGAACAGATCAGCAGTTTGAGAACAGGTCTCATAAAACACGACCTTGCTTCAGAAAAACAAGCTAAAAAAATATTTTAATCATTTATTATTTCAGAACTTCTGTTTTTGTCTGAGGCTTTTAAACTCCACCAGGATTTAGTGACTGATGTGAGGAAGCTGCTTGGAAATAGCAGAGAGAGCAGAGTCTTTACAGCAGGAGGTTTTTGTACAGCCACTAAATGAGTTTGTATCACTGTGGTGGACTTTTGGTGGTGGCACCAAACTGTCAGTTGGCCGTAAGTAGTTTTACTGTTTATTCTCTGTTCATCTGTAAATCAGTTCTGGAACTGTTCATATACTTAATGCTTTTATAAATCATTTTTTAAAACATTTTTTTTTACGTTTTTGTTCTTTACGTGGCAGTGTAGACTAAATATGGACATTTTAAGAGTCTGTTTCTGTTGTTAATAAGAGTAGAAATTATTCAGAATATATATTTTTTTACTTTACTGAACAGTGAAATTTTTCTTTAATTGAACAGTGAAGGTCTGCTCTTGACCGGAGGCTCTCAGTGCAGCACTTTCACTGTGCTTCTCATTCTCATGATGAACAATCACAGAGCTGCTTATTATGAACACTGATGCATATTTTAATTTTCATTTATTAAGTGTCGACTGTGTTCATATTTATTATTTATTATAGTAAATCATTTATATCTCTGTAGGATCTGAATTCCTGTTGATTTCCATATTATAAATTTCACTAAGCGTCTCAGATTTATTTGCCTGTAAATGAAACATTAAAAAGTGTTAAATTCAGAAGAAAGTAACTACAGATGAATCTGAAGGACAGTTTAAACTGTAAAGTAGGTTATAATTACAGGACCAAACATTTTAATGCACCACTGAACTCAGTTCAGCTCTGTACAAAATAAGAGAAGTGAAACACATCTGTCCATGCCTCTGTGTTTGTGTGTCTGCTAGGTGTGACTGCTCCCAAACTCACGGTCCTGCCCCCCTCCAGTGTGGAGCTGCAGCAGGGGAAGGCCACACTCGTGTGTTTGGCCAACAAGGGCTTCCCCTCAGACTGGAGGCTAAGCTGGAAGGTAGGTGGGAGCAGCTGGAGCTCGGGGGTCAGCCAGATCCCCGGATTTCTGCAGAAGGATGATGGCCTCTACAGGTGGACTAGCACCCTGACCCTTTCAGAGGAGCAGTGGCTGAGGAACCCAGTGACCTGTGAGGCCACCAAGGATGCCCTGTCTACAGTGAGCGAGACACTAAGGAAAGATCAGTGCACTTAGCAGTGAGGACCACCAGCTTCTGCTTTACTCAGCTCACTTTCTTCTCCTTCATTCAGGCTTTAAAGCACATATTTGAGCTTCAGTGCTGAAATGTTGATCTTTTGTCTCAAAGAAATAAAAGGCTTTTGGATTCAGTGTTTGTCTCTTTGTATTCATTGTGCGTTTTCTCCATATTATACTCAAGGGCAGTTTGTACTGTAGAACAGTTGGATTCTGGAGTTAAATGCTCTTGTTTTAATAGATTTGGAGTCATTCTGCCTCAGAAAAAGAAGACTTCAAAGAAATAGTTGAAAGTCCAATATTGCCATGACATTAATGTCCATGATGAGAGTATGTAAACTGCTCATATTAACCATAGTGTCCATCTCTCCTGTGAAAACAAATCTATAAAATCTATAAAAAGGTTTGTTCTGCATTAACAAATCAGTGTTACAAATGCCAAGATCAGGAGGTCAAATCTGACACGGAAACTTATCTAATTACAGTGTAGAGAATAGCCTAAAACAACTTTAAAAGAAGTTAAGATGTTTTTAAAACATGAAAATGAACATGTAGGTCCTATAAGGTCTCACTTTAATCATTATGTCTGCTCGCTTACTTATGAAAAACATGTGATAAGTTAAAGAAGAGCTGAGTCGTGCAGCTGACAGTGTTTTTTGGTGGAAACTGCTGAATTAAGGAAACTCTTAGTAAAACAATTAGTAGTTATGTGCTTTTAATAATGTACCCTAAAGCTTCAGAATAAAATAAAATCAATAACTTTGTTAATCTCATCTAAAAATCCTCATTTTTACCTCTTTTAAAGTTGTTTTAGGCTATTCTCTACACTGTAGTTAGATTTCATGCGTGTTTACAGTTTAGTAATTGAACTGTTCTGCACACACTGTCTGTTACTACATCAGTGTCATTAAATAACCTCAGCTAAACTATAGACTGCCCTCACTGTCCTGCCCTGTCCCATAAAAGCAATTATGCTGCCTTGAGACTGACCAATTCTGATCTGGTCATTCCAGCATCATTTAAGGCATTTAGCAGACGCTCTTCTCCAGAGTGACTTATAAAAGTGCTTTGCTATTTACTCAAGAAAAACCTCAGCTAGTTTAAATAGACTAATAATTCAAAGATCCTCTACTAAACAAAAGTCAGTAAGGAGAACAATCTACTATTCGCCCAAGTCCTCTCAGAAGAAGTGGGTCTTTAGTCTGTGTCAACTTGCTGAGAGAACTGAGAGGAACTGACTCCAGGTCTGAGTGTGAAATGTCTGCTGTAAAGCAGCAGGACTTTGAACTAGGATGGATATGGCTGGAGCAGACAGGGACATGGGGGCTTTGGGTCAATACATGATACAATATCTTCATCCTAGAAATCTGGTACAGAAAATGAACATGTATTGCTATTATGTTGTTGTGCGATTTATGAGGATAGGAGGAACATCTGAATGGTCTGGTTTTGCTGTAGTGTGTGTCTACCCATAACCCCACGCCAGAACCATGTGTTTACACTTGGGATCACACCACTAACACATGAACAGCAGGACTAGAATGATCACAAGCTCTACAAACCTCCTCCTCTCATATAGCTGAAACGCTGTGTGCATTATTGCTCTGTGCTTATTTATAGATTCATAGATGTTTATGCTGTGTGTCAGGGTGGTGGGTTTCCTCCCCTCCACAGAGTGTGTGATTGTGCTGTATCACATCTGCCCCTCGGGACCTGCAGCAGTGCAGTGTCTGTGCCGTCTGAATCAGGGAAGTTTTTGTATGGTGGTGTAACACTGTGTAAACACACCTCTACTACTGAACCAGTGCTCACTCATACAGTAATAATCTCCTGCATCTTCAGTCTGGACTCCACTGATGGTCAGAGTGAAGTCAGATCCAGATCCACGGCCACTGAAACGAGCTGGAGTTCCTGACCATAAGTTTATAGCATGGTAGATCAGGAGTTTAGGTGCTTCTCCAGGTTTCTGCAGGTACCAAGAGAGAGCTATCCCACCATGTACACTGTGGCTGGTTTTACAGCTGATGGTGATGGTTTCTCCTGGAAGAGCAGATTTCACTGCAGGAGTCTGAGTCACAGTCGTCTGACCTCTGGATTCTGAATAAAACACAAAAAAATAAATACTAATATTACAACTATTAGTCATATAATACAATTAGTCATCCTAATAATATTTAGAGAACAACAGATCTTCTTTGCAGAAAGTGAGTCACCTTGAGTCCAGAAGATCAGAGTCCAGATGAAGATGGGGATCAGAGTCATGTCTGCTGTGGGTGAGGTTTGTGGGGCAGCAGCTCTTAGTCATGAACTGTTAAACTCACAGCATTATAAACACTCCCAGAGCACTGAAGCATGTGCTGCTAATGCAAAGTGGAACCTCTCTATTAAAATGTCATCAGCAAATGCCTCTTACTCTTGAACTGCAATGACTAAACAGAGCATATTACACAATGATCCTTTGATCTATAGGAGATCAAGTTTATTTGTTCAATCAATGGATTCTTAGCTTTTAGTAAAAATTATGGCTCCAAATCCCTGATGAGCCTCACAGAGGAAGAGATTCTGATTGTGAAGAGGCACACCTCCTCCTGACCTGACACGATCAGATTCTGAATAATCAGACTAAAATCATAATCAAATATGATCCATAAAATAAAATATTTAAAAATATTTAGAAAATAATACAAATCAGACACTCAAATAAAGATAAAAAAAAAAACTAAAAAGTCAACTGAACAGTGTTAAAGCCTGTGTTCTGGATAATCTTCTGATGGTGATGGACACACACAGGATGTCAGCTGGATATCCTGGACAGTGGACGGCTCAGAGGTGAAGGAGGGCGTTCTGACCAGCATAGAAGAAGAGCAGAACGGCTGCTTCAGCCTCAGCAGCACCCTGACCCTCAGCAAAGCTCTCTGGGGAATAAAGCTTGATGTTGGACATTGTCTGATGTTTTATTCTACTTGATGATCAGGGTTGTGAGAGAGGATCTTCAGCTGGAGGTTCAGGGCAGTGCTGTGTGTGTTTTGTGCTTGAGTGAGTTTGGCTGAACGAAGCTGAACATCTGGTGAAAGTGCTGCTCTATTCTGGGAGAAGGACGACAACTCAGGTCTGTTAATGCAAATCTGAGTTTCACTCCAGTGCTCTCTCTCTCTCTCTCTTTCTCCCTCTCTCTCTCTCTCTCTCTCTCTCTCTCTCTCTCTCTCTCTCTGGTCTGAAGAGGAACTTGTAGTAATTTCAGAAGGTTTACAGGTTGTACTAAATAGTTTAACCCACTTTCATATGTACACATTACTGATGCAAACCAGACACAAAGAAATCAAATCATTTAAACAGAGAATATTAAAGCAACCTGTGAAATCTGATCGGAACCTAAACAACAACTTAAACTTAACCTAAACATTACCCTAACCCTTTACCCTTACTCTAATCATAAACATAATCTAACCTTACTCTTACCCTTAACATTACCCTTTCCCTTACCTTAACCATAACCATAACCATTACCATAACCATAACCATAACCATAACCATAACCATAACCTAACCTTTACCCTAATCCTATCCCTATACCCTTACTCTAAACATAACCATCACCATAACCATAACCTAACCCTTACCATTACCCTCACTCAAATCTTGACCATAACTTAACCCTAACTCTGTCCCTTACTCTTAACCTTACCATAACCTAACACTTACATTAAGCCTTATTCTACCTTTAACATAACCCTAACTCTTAACTATCCTAATTTTAACCGTTTTTGTTCAATGTATACATTTTTTGTGTATTCAGTTATTTTGAAGGAGCTCCATAATGGAGAGAAGCAGGCTGCTGGGTTGCCGCTGTTTTCTCAATTCTTCTTTGAGTACGTATCAGGCTGGGTTGTGTGCTTTGGCAAAACTTCACCACCAGTGGACAGGAGCTCCTTGTGAACCCTAACGTATGTATGAAGAGCTCCTTGTAAATCACATCAAAATGCATGGGGTGCCTTTTAGTCATATACAAAGGAATGTTACAAAATAAATGAATAAAAAAGGGATTTAATTTCTATTGATAACATCAAACGCACTAAAACCTGCAGCTCAGTGGTGACCTGGAGTGAAAACATGAAAAGGCTTCTTCACACACATTAATAAATCAGCTGTTACTGAGAGTGAAAAACTCAAAAATGGGTAACTCCAGCTGAATCCTGTGGACTTTATCACAGTTTACCGTAGTTTACACACTACATGATCAACAGTGTTTTTATTGCTCAGTGTAAAGTGTGAAGGTGCAGGAGGCTGCTGGTTTGGTGCCCCCTGCTGGACAGCCTGCTGGGAGTAGGACTGCAGTGCAGTGTCTGTGCAGTCTGACTTAGGGAGGTTTTTGTACAGCTGTGTAACATTGTGTGAGTGACCAGACACTACTGATGTAAAATTCTCCCAGACAGTAATAATCTCCTGCATCTTCACTCTGGACTCCACTGATGGTCAGAGTGAAGTCAGATCCAGATCCACGACCACTGAAACGAGCTGGAGTTCCTGATGCTCTGTTATAAATGTAATAGAACAGGCGCTTAGGAGATTCTCCAGGTTTCTGCAGATACCAGGCTAAACGCTGACCTGTACTGTCACTGTAAACATCAGGGCTGGTTCTACAGTTGATGGTGACGGTTTTTCCTGGAAGAGCAGATTTCACTGCAGGAGTCTGAGTGACAGTCGCCTGACCTCTGGACTCTGAAATTAAAAAAATGTTTTTTGAGCTGAATTTCTAAAACACTGTTATAATATTTAGTATTTTAGTGTCTGCAGTAAACATACAGCAGTGCATTACCTTGAGTCCAGAAGATCAGAGTCCAGATGAAGATGGGGATCAGAGTCATGTCTGCTGTGGGTGAGGTTTGAGGGGCAGCAGCTCTCAGTCATGAAGTGTTAAACTCACAGCACTATAAACACTCCCAGAGCACTGAAGCATGTGCTGCTAATGCAAAGTGGAACCTCTCTATGGTAATGTCACCAGCAAATGCCTCTTACTCTTGAACTGGCACGACTAAACAGACCATATTAGACAATGATCATTTGATCTATAGGAGATCAAGTTTATTTGTACAATCAATGGTTTCCCAGTTTGCAGTAAAAATTATGGCTCCAAATCCCTAATTAGCCTCACAGAGGAAGACACTGTCAGAAAAACCCCTCTATCAACCACAGAACCACTGAGAGGATCCAATAGTGGAGTAGAGCACCTGTTCCTGATCTGACATGATCAGATACTGAAATTATAATCAAAGATGAGGCTTAAAAAACAGGTAAATCAGACAAACTCAAATAAAGCTGAAAACAGAGACGTCAACTGAACAATGACAAAGTCTGTGTTCAGGAGAATCTTCTGAAGGTGATGGACACTCACACACACAGGATGTCAGATTTGAGGACATGGCAGATGTAGAAGATTAAGAAGCAGGTTTAGGGGTAATGGTGAAGACGGCGGTTCATGAAGATGCTGGGTGAGGTTTTCAGTACAGCAGTAGATTAAACTGCACAGGTAAATGGATCCAAAGTGATCAAACAGGTTCAGAAGATCAGATGAACCAGGTCTAGATCCCAAACTGACTTTATTCAGAATCTCATAAAGAAACAAATGAACAAACACTGAGAAATGAGAAAGATAAAGGAGTGAACATATTAAGACTACACACTTTTCTTATGCAGCTCTGAGCATAAATGTGTGTGTGTGTGTGTGTGTGTGTGTGTGTGTGTACTGTAGTGTGACGGAGGTTTTTGTATGACGGTTTCATTGGAATGTATCACTGTGGTTCACTTTCGGTGGAGGAACCAAAGTCATTGTGAAAGGTGGGTGTGTTTTCTTATTTTCTTTTTTTTTTTTAATAAACATTTATTTTAATTTTAACATATTTAATTGATGTGAAATTCATTGTTATTCTTGATAAGCTGCTTTTGCTTGTACTGAAAGTGACTGTGTTAAAGAGTGAGGTATGAACTGTGAGTCTTTATTAGGTGAATTATCCTGTATTTTCAATAATAGCTCTGTACAGTTAGAATGGGTGTTGGGTTAATGATGCTGTACGGGAGAATTGATGGACTATTTTTATTAATAGCTCTGTACAGTTAAAACTGTAACTTTTTCTGACCATGTTTTGATTATACTTTGATTAAACACATTTAGAGCATTCACATTTAGAGCATTTACATTTAGAGCATTTATATTTAGAGCATTTACATTTAGAGCATTTACATTTAGAGCATTTACATTTAGAGCATTCACATATAGAGCATTTAGCTGACGCTCTTATCCAGAGTGACTTACAAGGTAACTCGTATTACAGAGGTCGGCCAATGCAGTGTTAGGAGTCTTGCCAGAGGACTCTTATTAATGTAGCACAGCAAAGTCACCCAGACCGGGAATCGAACCCTGGTCTCACACAGGGGGTAATAGCTCACTGGCAGGTAGTGGTGTTACTTGTTGCATCACAGCAACCCCACTTTACTGTACATCCTGTACATCTGCACTCCTGGACACTTGACACTTTGCTTAAATACCAATATATACACATATTTACTCAGTATGAACATATCTGCTGATCCACACTCCTACTGCACATTATTATTTATTTGTTCATTATTCTCCCATTATTCATTATTATTGTATTTTTATTCTTTTTAATATTTCTTATTATTGTATCATATTCACTGTGCTGTTATTGTGTAACTGCTACTGGCTGCTGAATTTCCTTCAGGATTAATAAAGTATATATCTCTCTATCTAAGTATCTTTCTATCTATCTGTACAGATGAAGTAGAAGCTCATAGAAGGAAGCAGGTACTGGTTTTTAGGAAACTGAGAAGAGAGTGGAGCTGTAAATGGACGACTGTAGACGGGTTGGATTCAGTCAGGATGCTTAATAAAGAATAACGAGTAAATGTGTTTAAATGTGTTCAAATGTGTTTAATCAAGTGTGTGTGTTGTGTCTCCTCTCCAGGTGGTCCCACAGTGAAGCCCTCTGTGTCTCTGCTCCCCCCCTCCCCTCTGCAGGTGTCTGAGGGTTCAGCCTCACTGCTCTGCCTGCTGTCTGGCTACTCTCCACAGGGGGCGCTAGTCAGCTGGACAGTGGACGGCTCAGAGGTGAAGGAGGGCATTCTGACCAGTGTAGAAGAAGAGAAGAACGGCCGCTTCAGCCGCAGCAGCACCCTGACCCTCAGCAAAGCTCTCTGGGAAAAGGGGGAGGAGTTTGGCTGTTTGGTCTCCCATGACAACGCCAATCAGCCAATCACATTCAGAAAGAGCAGCTGTGAAGTTCAGTAGCCCCGAGATGGAGTTGAACACAGATCTGCTTCACCTCCGTCTGCAGTAGAGCTGAAGTTCTACACAGTGCTGCTGTTTGGGTCTTTACTCTGTTCACTGTCCTGTTGCTGGACCTGTGCTTCTGCTCTGCTGAAATAAAGCTTGATGTTGGACATTGTCTGATGTTTTCTTCTACTTGATGATCAGGGTTGTGAGAGAGGATCTTCAGCTGGAGGTTCAGGGCAGTGCTGTGTGTGTTGTGCTTGAGTGAGTTTGGCTGAACGAAGCTGAACATCTGGTGAAAGTGCTGCTCTATTCTGGGAGAAGGACGACAACTCAGGTCTGTTAATGCAAATCTGAGTTTCACTCCAGTGCTCTCTCTCTCTCTCTCTGTTTCTCTCTCTCTCTCTCTCTCTCTCTCTGTCTCTCTCTCACTCTCTCCCTCTCTCTCTCTCTCTCTCTCTTTCTCTCTGTCTCTCTCTCTCTATCTGTCTCTCTCTCTCTCTCTCCCTCTCTCTCTCTGTCTCTCTCTCTCTCTCTCTCTCTCTCTGTTTCTCTCTCTCTCTCTCTCTGTCTCTCTCTCTCTGTGTCTCTCTCTCTCTCTCTCTCTCTCTCTCTCTGTCTGTCTGTCTCTCTCTCTCTCTCTCTCTCTCTTACCTGGTCTAAAGAGGAACTTGTAAAAATGTCAATTATTGATACAACCCAGACACACAGAAAGCAAACCATTTCAACAGAAAATGTTACAAAACAACCTGAGAAATTTGATCTGAACCTAAACATCAACTTAAACTTAACCTATGACCTATGACCTAATCTTTACCCTAATCCTAACCCTATACCCTTAATCTAACCATAACAATGACCTAACCTTTACCCTAACTGTTTCCCTAGCCCTTACTCTAACTTTAACCATCATCATGACCATAACCTAACCATTACCCTAACTGTTACCCTAACTATAACCATAACCTAACCCTTATCATTACCCTCACTCAAACCTTGACCATAACCCTAACCCTATCCCTTACCCTAACCCTTACCATAATCTATCCCTTACCTTAAACCTTATTCTTCCTTAACCACTCTAACTCTTAACTACCCTAATATTAACCTTTTTTTGTTCATTAAATCCATTTTGTGTGCATTCAGTTATTTTGTAGGAGGTCTATAACGGAGAGAAGCAGGCTGCTGTGTTGCCGCTGTTTTCTCAATTCTTCTTTGAGGCTGGGTTGTGTATTACAAATTGCAGGGGGTGAAAACATGAAAAGGCTTCTTCACACACATTAATAAATCAGCTGTGGAGTTTTTACTGAGAGTGAACACCTCAGTACCTTCACTGACTTTTAGTAGATCTGCTCCTGTTAGAGTCTAAAGGTGATGTAGATTAAAAGACTGATGGAGTCTGAAGTGGATCATGATGGGGTGGTGTTGTAGAAGAACAGGTTCTGTGGTGACTCTGGTGGATAGAAATGTGTAATTCAGAGTCCAGCACTAAATGAATCTCCAGCCGGCCCTTCCTGTGGACTTCATCACAGTTTACAGAGAGGAATCCTGCAGCAGGAACACGGCCAGTGAGGAAACACACAGCAGCGTTCCTGCACGCCTCCCTTTTACACACTACAGGATCAACAGTGTTTTATTGCTCAGTGATCAAGTGTGAAGCTGCAGAAGGCTGCTGGTTTGGTGCCCCCTGCTGGACAGCCTACTTGGAGTAGGACTGCAGTGCAGGGTCTGTGCAGTCTGACTCAGGGAGGTTTTTGTACAGCTGTGTAACACTGTGTGAACGACCAGACACTACTGATGTAAAATTCTCCCATACAGTAATAATCTCCTGCATCTTCACTCTGGACTCCACTGATGGTCAGAGTGAAGTCAGATCCAGATCCACTGCCACTGAAACGAGCTGGAGTTCCTGACCACAAGCTAGAGGCACCATAGATCATGAGTTTAGGTGCTTCTCCAGGTTTCTGCAGGTACCAAGAGAGATCACTCCCACCATCCACTCTGTGGCTGGTTTTACAGTTGATGGTGACGGTTTCTCCTGGAAGAGCAGATTTCACTGCAGGAGTCTGAGTCACAGTTGCCTGACCTCTGGATTCTGAAAAACAATGAGAGTAAACTGACTCATGAACTTTCAACATTATTATTTTACCATCAAATCTTCAGATATGATTGTGTAAGAATAACAGCTGTCGTCTTTGTCTTCCTAAAAGTAAACGTACAGCAGTGCATTACCTTGAATCCAGAAGATAAGAGTCCAGATGAAGATGGGGATCAGAGTCATGTCTGCTGTGGGTGAGGTTTGAAGGGCAGCAGCTCTCAGTCATGAAGTGTTAAACTCACAGCACTATAAACACTCCCAGAGCACTGAAGCATGTGCTGCTAATGCAAAGTGGAACCCCTCTATGGAAATGTCACTGTCCGCTGCAGTGATCATGTGATGCTCAAATATAATGAGATGGAAACTGTATGAGAAGGAATTCTGTGTTCAGATAAATTTCTGATTAATTAAGTCTGATTAATTAAATTTTCCTGATTAATTAAGAGACTTAGTACATGGCTTTTTCCCATTTTCTAGCCGAGCAGGGCGAACTTTTCCTGTCGTTACGATAGCAAAGACACACTGACACGCCCTTAATCAAGCAGCAGGGCGCGGTTGACAGCTCACCAAAAGATCGCTAAGATAGGGCTCAAAGGATTTTTAATAATTAGCAATTAATAATTTTGTATTCTCTCTCCATATGTCCTGATCATAAATGTTTAATAAATCATTAAAACTGCACAGTATTCAGCTCTCTTAAAGTCACTGCTCTCTGATCCTGTGTTTATCTGTGCTCATATTACCGTTAGTCCATCACTGGTTTGGCAGATTTGTGACTGAAACTTGGTCTCTAACTTTAACATTAGATTTGGACACCTGCCCTAGTTTTGCCCTCATGATTTTTAAGTGCAATTACCATGACTTTAAGGGCACGTGCCACAAGCTACTGTATACTCTTCTTTTTTTAACCCATTAGCTCAGAAAGACTTGTTACACACTAAGGTGTATTACTCAGTAACTACAGGTGACTTCTGTACAAACTGGTGTAACACCACTTTCGACCACCGGCTTGCCATAGGCTGCTTAAGGGGTTAAATAATATCTATTGATGGACTATTAAAATATGTTTATCTATGTTTAGCATTAAAATCATACTGTTATGCAACAAAAAGGTGCAGAAATGCATATTCAGAGCTGAGTAAATTAGATGCATTATAAACAGCTCAAACACTTACAGTGTAGCAACAGTAGACTAGAACAAAAAAATGCTCCCAAAGGACCCCCAGGCTTTTTTCACGTTCACGTTTTAAAGTAAACCTGATCCCTTCTGACACCGAACTCACGATTATGAAGGTGAGGCAGACGTTAGAAGTCCCATAAGACCTTTAGGAGATCGTCAACCAGCAGAGTCTGTGAGACACCTCACCTACAATCACACAGTAAATTACAAAAGCTCACCCTCTCTCTACAAGCACACACACCTGCAGTTCATTGGTCAAATTTCAAAATCTAATTGTCTGGAAAAAATTAATAATACACTCCCTAGCCAAAAAAAAGATCACACATGCTAATATTTTGTGGGACCACCTTTAGCTTTGATTACGTCACGCATTCGCTGTAGCATCACTTCCACAAGCTTCTGCAATGTCACAGCATTTATTTCTGAACAGAGTTGCATTCATTTTTCTCAACAGGGTGAAAATGACCTTAACCCTTTTTTTTTTTCGCTAATTGAGCCGGATGAATCCTGGCCTTGTCATCTTGGAATATGCCCGTGCCATCAGGGAAGAAAAAAGCCATTGATGGAATAACCTGGTCGTCTCAGTTATTCAGGTAGTCAGCTGACCTCATTCTTTGGGCACATAACATTACTGAACCTAGACCTGAACAACTGCAGCAACCCCAGACCAAAGCACTGCCCCCTCAGGCTTGTCCGGTAGGTGCTAGGCATGATGGGTGCATCACTCCAGCTGCCTTCTTACCCTGATGCACCCATCACTCTGTACTCATCAGACCACATGACCTTCCTCTATTGCTCCAGAGAAATATCTTTTTTGCAGGTTAGCCTCACTGAAAGGTGGTTTTCTTAAGGCTACACAGCTGTAGTCTCAATCCCTTGAGTTCCCTTTGTTGCATTGTTAAATAACTTGTTACCAGCTGAACACAATCCCCCATGCAGTAATTATCCAATGTAGACCTGGTTAAGTGTGTGTGAGGGAGTGTGTGGTAGAGCTGACTATGTGTGTGTGAGGGTGTATGTAGTAGAGTTGTTTAGGTGTGAGGGTGTGTTGTAGGCCTGGTTAGGTGTGTGTAAGCATGTGAGTGTGGTAGAGCTTGTTAGGGGTTAGTGTGTGTGTGTGTGTGTGTGAGGGTGTGTGGTAGAGCTGGTTAGATGACTTCCACTCTTCATTTGATCTCAGCTCAGCAATCTAACTCTCCTGATATTTGGAATATTCCCTTGTCGTCCAGTGGGGGGCGATCTCCTTCTGTTGAGTTTAAAGTGGATCAGTTTTTATCATAGGGGGTTCGCAGCTCCTGCTGTCAGTCTGTCTGTCAGTGCAGGAGCTTTTGGTGGAGGGACCAAACTACAAGCAGTGAGTAAGAAAATGCACACTTTATTTAAACACTTTACTCTCTCTCTCTTTTCAGCAGAAAATCCTCTCAGACCATGTGGAGAAATGCTGTTTTTTTCATCAGCAGAAACAGTAAGACGTGTTCAAGATACCGCAGCTCTTTAGCTGTTTTCTGATCTCGTCTGTCATCATTTAATATTTAAATTCAAATTAAAGTCAAGTGTTCAAATCTGTATTATTATACAGATATTTTAATTAATATTTGATAATAAAATTACGTGTGAATGAACAGATCAGCAGTTATAAATATTTTAATAATTTATTATTTCAGAACTCCTGTTTTTGTCTGAGGCTTTTAAACTCCACCAGGATTTAGTGACTGATGTGAGGAAGCTGCTTGGAAATAGCAGAGAGAGCCGAGTCTTTACAGCAGGAGGTTTTTGTACAGCCACTAAATGAGTTTGTATCACTGTGGTGGACTTTTGGTGGTGGCACCAAACTGTCAGTTGGCCGTAAGTAGTTTTACTGTGTATTCTCTGTTCATCTGTAAATCAGTTCTGGAACTGTTCATACACTTAATGCTTTTGTAAATCATTTTTTAAAACATTTTCTTTACATTTATTTGTTCTTTACATGGCAGTGTAGACTAAATATGGACATTTTACACCAAGAGTCTGTTCCTGTTGTTAATAAGAGTAGAAATTATTTAGAATATATATTTTTTTACTTTACTGAACAGTGACATTTTTCTTTAATTGAACAGTAAAGGTCTGTTCTTGACCGGAGGCTCTCAGTGCAGCACTTTCACTGTGCTTCTCATTCTCATGATGAACAATCACAGAGCTGCTTATTATGAACACTAATGCATATTTTAATTTTCATTTATTAAGTGTTGACTGTGTTCATATTTATTATTTATTATAGTAAATCATTTATATCTCTGTAGGATCTGAATTCCTGTTGATTTCCATATTATAAATTTCACTAAGCGTCTCAGATTTATTTGCCTGTAAATGAAACATTAAAAAGTGTTAAATTCAGAAGAAAGTAACTACAGACGAATCTGAAGGACAGTTTAAACTGTAAAGTAGGTTATAGTTACAGGACCAAACATTTTAATGCACCACTGAACTCAGTTCAGCTCTGTACAAAATAAGAGAAGTGAAACACATCTGTCCATGCCTCTGTGTTTGTGTGTCTGCTAGGTGTGACTGCTCCCAAACTCACGGTCCTGCCCCCCTCCAGTGTGGAGCTGCAGCAGGGGAAGGCCACACTCGTGTGTTTGGCCAACAAGGGCTTCCCCTCAGACTGGAGGCTAAGCTGGAAGGTAGGTGGGAGCAGCTGGAGCTCGGGGGTCAGCCAGAGCCCCGGATTTCTGCAGAAGGATGATGGCCTCTACAGTTGGACTAGCACCCTGACCCTACCGGAGGAGCAGTGGCTGAGGAACCCAGTGACCTGTGAGGCCACCAAGGACGCCCAGTCTACAGTGAGCGAGACACTAAGGAAAGATCAGTGCACTTAGCAGTGAGGACCGCCAGCCTCTGATTTACTCAGCTCACTTTCTTCTCCTTCATTCAGGCTTTAAAGCACATATTTGAGCTTCAGTGCTGAAATTTTGATCTTTTGTCTCAAAGAAATAAAAGGCTTTTGGATTCAATGTTTGTCTCTTTGTATTCATTGTGTGTTTTCTCCATATTATACTCAAGGACAAGTTGTACTGTAGAACAGTAGGATTTAAATGCTCTTGTTTTCATAGATTTGGAGTTGGACGATAAATTTGTCTATTTCAAATCTACAGAAGCTGACATTTGTTTCTAGAATGACTTCCAGGCAGTTCATAATGTGGAGGGACTAATCAAAATATGAGGTTTCTAGACTTCAGCATAACTTTTAACCTCAACTCTTCTGATGTAAATGATTAGTAAAACTCTGGGGTTTCACACTACACCACACTACACCAATAAGAATCAACTGTAACATGATTCAAGTGTAATTCACTCTGGATGAGAGCTTCAGTCAAATGCTGTAAATGTAAATAATCTTCTTGGTGGTTCTGAAATAAAACTGATGTTGATCTAAACTGTCTGAATTTCTGTCATGCAAATATGAGTTTCATCCACATATGGAGCCTAGCTGCATAATGCAGTTTTCACTTCAGGATAATTCACTACACTGTTCTGAATTCAGAATTACAAAAGATCAACAAACAAACAAACAAAAAAAAAATAAAAGAAAAAATGCATAATTATACAGGAGAAATGACCTCTAAGACCTCTAAGATTGTACATTGCAAATATAGTGTCATCTGTGTCCCATGCAACACATCCAAAATGCAGTGGCACTGGTCGTCCTCAACGTTTCTAAGTTCAGCCATGTAACTCCACTGCTGCGTTCTCTCTTCACTGGTTCCTGCAGCTGCTGCCTGTATCAGATTCAAAACCCTGATCTACGAAGCCAAGAACGGACCAGCACCTCTGTACTTGATGGCAATGGTCAAAAGCCATCTGCTCCAAAGGCCCTTCCAGCTTCAAGTACGGCTCGGCTCAACTCGCCATCCCTTAAGATCCACGGAAGACGAGCGTCCAGGCTTTTTTCTGTCCTTTTTTCAGTGCCGTCTGTGCCGAACTTCCCCTGGATGTCTGAACGGCAGAGTCGCTCGCTGTCTTCAGACGCAGACTGAAGACACACGTCTTCTGAGAATACTTGGGTGAAGAGTGGAGTATTATGGTCTCCTTATTGACTTGTGTTTAGTAGAGTCTAAGCTTAGGGGTATCTTCTTGAGTAAACAGTGAAGTACTTTTGTAAGTCACTTTGCTAAATGCCATGAATGTAAATTGTCTTTACTGAGGAGAATAACAGCTATATAAACGCAGCAGTGCTGATCTAAGCAGCTCAGACCTCAAACACCACTTCTGAATTAAACAGACATTGAAGATTTAAACTGAAAAATGACTGGATACCAGCTCAGAGCCATGACATCTTAGTTGGGTCAAAATATAAAACGTTTAAATCCTATCGGCTGTCCAAGATCTTAATTCATAGGTTTGGATGCAGACCCAGTTCATGCTCATTTGTACCATATTTGATAAGAATCCTCTGTTTTTGTAATATAAGAGTCTGTGAGAGTTTACATGGTGTACCTCTGGATCTCCAGGTGGGCTTCATGTTCCTTTTTTATTTACTCATTACCTTGAAATATATGTCTAGTAAACATATTAATTTAGCTGATTCCAATTTTTGTATTATTTAACCCTTTAAACTGCTGACGTCCTGCCGGCAGACTGGAAGTGTTACTAACGTCTATAACCAAAGAATAGCCCCACCAGTTTCAGCAGAAGTCCCTGTAGTTACTGAGCAATACACCTTAGTGTGTAATAAGTCTTGAAGTGGAGAGGGGTTAAAATCTGTATTTTTTAGAGCAACAGACATAAAAAAAATTATACACACTCTGGAAGTTAAACTAACACTAAACTTTAAATTCAGAAACACAGACATGCGTGTACTTCTGACAAAGTGTTGAGAGCAGAACACTCCTTCTGACATGGTAGTTTCCAAAGTTCAGAAAACCTCAGCAGGTGGAGGAGCCTTTTCTTATAAAGAAAAACCTTCCAGATAATGTTCGGGACTCTCTTTCACTCTCACAATCTTTAAATTTAGGCTGAAAACTCATCTGTTTAGTTTAGCTTTTGGTAATTAATGCTTCCCCTTAGATAAAGATTGTAGGTCCAGGGGTTCACGGATACAGGAAATTGTAGTACACTAAGATGCTGGAGCTGTCGTCTTGCTGCTTACATGCGATCACTCAGGTTTGTTGATGGTGGAGCAGATGGATGCTAGCGTTTCAGGGTGCTCCTGTGTCTGTGTTACCTTCTGGCTCTCTGGCCCACCCACCACCACCCATACCAGAACAACTACACACCCTCCTACCACTGCTACCTGTCTAATGACCATGTTAAAACCTAAATGGACTCTAAATCTGCCACTATTAATATCACCACTATTAAATATCTGCTGTATCTGGTTTGGTCATTTTTATCAACAATGTTTAAATAGTTCTAATCAGAGGAGGATGGGTTGGGTCCCCCTTGTGAGTCTTGGTTCCTCCCGAGGTTTCTTCCTCCAGCTCTGAGGAAGTTTTTCCTTGCCACTGTCGCCGTTGGCTGCTCACTTGGGGTCTTTGATCCTTCATGTCTTCTTACGCCATTTTTTTGTCTCTGTCTTTCACTAATGACTAATTATGTAAAGCTGCTTTGTGACAACAACAGTTGTAAAAAGCTATACAAATAAATCTGACTTGACTTTTTATAGCATAAATGAACAGATCAGATTTGATCTTTTGAGTAGAAATAAGTTACTGTGCAGCACAGAAGAGCAGAATTTATTTCATTACACTGCACTGCTAGGATACACTCTCTATCTAAACCCTAAGAAAAATCTCACTATTTTAATTTAACTATATAAAATCTAGTCAGTTTGTTTATTTATCTTTATGATCTATTAAAGTGGGTAACCTTGATTATGTTTATGTAAATATCCTTTCTTGCTCCTTCACTGTAATTAGTGTACTTCTCTCTGAATAAAAATGTTACTGTGTTGCTGGGGTGGTAGCCCATATGTCAGTAGGGTGGTAGCCTCAGGGGTACTTCTTCAGTGCCTAGCGGTGCACTTAGGGTTGTGCAATTTCAACAAAAAATGTAATCCTTGTAAGTTTAGATATTTTTTTTATATTATTCAGCCTTCAAAAATATGTTCGTAAAAGTCTCATATTGCACAAGCTTGCTCTTGTTATTAGATATTACTTGTTGCTTACTAATGATATTTATTTACCTTAAATTTAATTAATTTATTTATTAAATAAAGTAAAGTACTTGTATTTTTAATAAACTGAAGCATTTTAGTAAAATCAGTACAAAAACATTAAAATCACTGGAGCACTGGAGCATACAGTAGGACTAGAATGAGCTCAAGCTCTACAAACCTCCTCCTCTCATATAGCTGAAACGCTGTGTGCATTATTGCTTTGTGCTTATTTATACATTTATAGATGTTCATGCTGTGTGTCAGGGTGGTGGGTTTCCTCCCCTCCACAGAGTGTGTGATTGTGCTGTATCACATCTGCCCCTCAGGCCCAACAGCAGTGCAGTGTCTGTGCCGTCTGACTCAGGGAGGTTTTTGTATGGTGGTGTAACACTGTGTAAACACACCTCTACCACTGAACCAGTGCTCACTCGTACAGTAATAATCTCCTGCATCTTCACTCTGGACTCCACTGATGGTCAGAGTGAAGTCAGATCCAGATCCACTGCCGCTGAAACGAGCTGGAGTTCCTGAAGGTAATTTAGCAGCATCATAAAACAAGAGCTTAGGAATTTCTCCAGGTTTCTGCAGGTACCAGGCGAGATAGTTGGTGTAATACACTGCAGTGCTGGTTCTACAGCTGATGGTGACGGTTTCTCCTGGAAGAGCAGATTTCACTGCAGGAGTCTGAGTCACAGTCACCTGACCTCTGGATTCTGAAATTAGAAAAATGGGTTTTGAGCTGAATATTTAAAACACTGTTATAATATTTAGTATTTTAGTTTCTGCAGTAAACATACAGCAGTGCATTACCTTGAGTCCAGAAGATCAGAGTCCAGATGAAGATGGGGATCAGAGTCATGTCTGCTGTGGGTGAGGTTTGTGGGGCAGCAGCTCTCAGTCATGAAGTGTTAAACTCACAGCACTATAAACACTCCCAGAGCACTGAAGCATGTGCTGCTAATGCAAAGTGGAACCTCTCTATGGAAATGTCACCAGCAAATGCCTCTTACTCTTGAACTGGCACGACTAAACAGACCATATTAGACAATGATCTTTTGATCTATAGGAGATCAAGTTTATTTGTACAATCAATGGTTTCCCAGTTTGTAATAAAAATTATGGCTCCAAATCCCTAATGAGCCTCACAGAGGAAGACACTGTCAGGAAAACCCCTCTAACAACCACAGAACCACTGAGAGGATCCAATAGTGGAGTAGAGCACCTGTTCCTGATCTGACATGATCAGATACTGGAATTATAATCAAAGATGAGGCTTAAAAAACAGGTAAATCAGACACACTCAAATAAGGCTGAAAACTGAGACGTCAACTGAACAATGATAAAGTCTGCGTTCAGGAGAATCTTCTGAAGATGATGGACACTCACACACACAGGATGTCAGATTTGAGGACATGGCAGATGTAGAAGATTAAGAAGCAGGTTTAGGGGTAATGGTGAGGACGGCGGTTCATGAAGATGCTGGGTGAGTTTTTCAGTACAGCAGTAGATTAAACCGCACAGGTAAATGGATCCAAAGTGATCAAACAGGTTCAGAAGATCAGATGAACCAGGTCTAGATCCCAAACTGACTTTATTCAGAATCTCATAAAGAAACAAATGAACAAACACTGAGAAATGAGAAAGATAAAAGAGTGAACATATTAAGACTACACACTTTTATTATGCAGCTCTGAGCATAAATGTGTGTGTGTGTGTGTGTGTGTGTGTGTGTGTGTACTGTAGTGTGACGGAGGTTTTTGTATGACGGTTTCATTGGAATGTATCACTGTGGTTCACTTTCGGTGGAGGAACCAAAGTCATTGTGAAAGGTGGGTGTGTTTTCTTATTTTCTTTTTTTTTTTAATAAACATTTATTTTAATTTTAACATATTTAATTGATGTGAAATTCATTGTTATTCTTGATAAGCTGCTTTTGCTTGTACTGAAAGTGACTGTGTTAAAGAGTGAGGTATGAACTGTGAGTCTTTATTAGGTGAATTATCCTGTATTTTCAATAATAGCTCTGTACAGTTAGAATGGGTGTTGGGTTAATGATGCTGTATGGGAGAATTGATGGACTATTTTTATTAATAGCTCTGTACAGTTAAAACTGTAACTTTTTCTGACCATGTTTTGATTATACTTTGATTAAACACATTTAGAGCATTTACATTTAGAGCATTTACATTTAGAGCATTTACATTTAGAGCATTCACATATAGAGCATTTAGCTGACGCTCTTATCCAGAGTGACTTACAAGGTAACTCGTATTACAGAGGTCGGCCAATGCAGTGTTAGGAGTCTTGCCAGAGGACTCTTATTAATGTAGCACAGCAAAGTCACCCAGACCGGGAATCGAACCCTGGTCTCACACAGGGGGTAATAGCTCACTGGCAGGTAGTGGTGTTACTTGTTGCATCACAGCAACCCCACTTTACTGTACATCCTGTACATCTGCACTCCTGGACACTTGACACTTTGCTTAAATACCAATATATACACATATTTACTCAGTATGAACATATCTGCTGATCCACACTCCTACTGCACATTATTATTTATTTGTTCATTATTCTCCCATTATTCATTATTATTGTATTTTTATTCTTTTTAATATTTCTTATTATTGTATCATATTCACTGTGCTGTTATTGTGTAACTGCTACTGGCTGCTGAATTTCCTTCAGGATTAATAAAGTATATATCTCTCTATCTAAGTATCTTTCTATCTATCTGTACAGATGAAGTAGAAGCTCATAGAAGGAAGCAGGTACTGGTTTTTAGGAAACTGAGAAGAGAGTGGAGCTGTAAATGGACGACTGTAGACGGGTTGGATTCAGTCAGGATGCTTAATAAAGAATAACGAGTAAATGTGTTTAAATGTGTTCAAATGTGTTTAATCAAGTGTGTGTGTTGTGTCTCCTCTCCAGGTGGTCCCACAGTGAAGCCCTCTGTGTCTCTGCTCCCCCCCCTCCCCTCTGCAGGTGTCTGAGGGTTCAGCCTCACTGCTCTGCCTGCTGTCTGGCTACTCTCCACAGGGGGCGCTAGTCAGCTGGACAGTGGACGGCTCAGAGGTGAAGGAGGGCATTCTGACCAGTGTAGAAGAAGAGAAGAACGGCCGCTTCAGCCGCAGCAGCACCCTGACCCTCAGCAAAGCTCTCTGGGAAAAGGGGGAGGAGTTTGGCTGTTTGGTCTCCCATGACAACGCCAATCAGCCAATCACATTCAGAAAGAGCAGCTGTGAAGTTCAGTAGCCCCGAGATGGAGTTGAACACAGATCTGCTTCACCTCCGTCTGCAGTAGAGCTGAAGTTCTACACAGTGCTGCTGTTTGGGTCTTTACTCTGTTCACTGTCCTGTTGCTGGACCTGTGCTTCTGCTCTACTGAAATAAAGCTTGATGTTGGACATTGTCTGATGTTTTCTTCTACTTGATGATCAGGGTTGTGAGAGAGGATCTTCAGCTGGAGGTTCAGGGCAGTGCTGTGTGTGTTGTGCTTGAGTGAGTTTGGCTGAACGAAGCTGAACATCTGGTGAAAGTGCTGCTCTATTCTGGGAGAAGGACGATAACTCAGGTCTGTTAATGCAAATCTGAGTTTCACTCCAGTGCTCTCTCTCTCTCTCTCTGTTTCTCTCTCTCTCTCTCTCTCTCTCTCTGTCTCTCTCTCACTCTCTCCCTCTCTCTCTCTCTCTCTCTCTCTCTCTCTCTCTCTCTGTCTGTCTAACTCTCTCTCTCTCTCTCTGTCTCTCTCTCTCTCTCTCTCTCTCTCTCTCTCTGTCTCTCTCTCTCTCTGTCTCTCTCTCTTTCTCTCTCTCTCTCTCTCTCTCTCTCTCTCTCTGTCTCTCTCTCTCTCTGTCTCTCTCTCTCTCTCTCTCTCTCTCTCTCTGTCTCTCTCTCTCTCTCTCTCTCTCTCTCTCTCTCTGTCTCTCTCTCTCTCTCTCTCTCTCTCTCTCTCTCTCTCTCTCTCTCTCTCTCTGTCTCTCTCTATCTCTATCTGTCTCTCATTTTCTCTCTCTCTCTCTTACCTGGTCCGAAGAGGAACTTGTAAAAATGTCAATTATTGATATAACCCAGACACACAGAAAGCAAACCATTTCAACAGAAAATGTTACAAAACAACCTGAGAAATTTGATCTAAACCTAAATATCATCTTAAACTTAACCTAAACATTAAACTAACCCTTACTCTAATCATAACCATAATCTAATCTTAGTCTTACCCTTAACATTACCCTTTCCCTTCCCTTAACCTTAACCATAACCATAAAAATAACCATAACCATAACCTAATCTTTACCCTAATCCTAACCCTATACCCTTAATCTAACCATAACAATGACCTAACCTTTACCCTAACTGTTTCCCTAGCCCTTACTCTAACTTTAACCATCATCATGACCATAACCTAACCATTACCCTAACTGTTACCCTAACTATAACCATAACCTAACCCTTATCATTACCCTCACTCAAACCTTGACCATAACCCTAACCCTATCCCTTACCCTAACCCTTACCATAACCTATCCCTTACCTTAAACCTTATTCTTTCTTAACAACTCTAACTCTTAACTAACCTAATATTAACCTTTCTTTGTTCATTAAATCCATTTTCTGTGCATTCAGTTATTTTGTAGGAGGTCTATAACGGAGAGATTCTTCTTTGAGGCTGGGTTGTGTATTACAAATTGCAGGGGGTGAAAACATGAAAAGGCTTCTTCACACACATTAATAAATCAGCTGTGGAGTTTTTACTGAGAGTGAACACCTCAGTACCTTCATTGACTTTTAGTAGATCTGCTCCTGTTAGAGTCTAAAGGTGATGTAGATTAAAAGACTGATGGAGTCTGAAGTGGATCATGATGGGGTGGTGTTGTAGAGGAACAGGTTCTGTGGTGACTATGATGGATAGAAATGTGTAATTCAGAGTATAGCACTGAATGAAGCTCCAGCTGACCCTCCTGTGGACTTTATCACAGTTTACAGAGAGGAATCCTGCAGCAGGAACACGGCCAGTGAGGAAACACACAGCAGCGTTCCTGCACGCCTCCCTTTTACGCACTACAGGATCAACAGTGTGTTTTATTGCTCAGTGTTCAAGTGTGCAGCTGCAGGAGGCTGCTGGTTTGGTGCCCCCTGCTGGACAGCCTACTTGGAGTAGGACTGCAGTACAGGTTCTGTGCAGTCTGACTCAGGGAGGTTTTTGTACAGCTGTGTAACACTGTGTGAACGACCAGACACTACTGATGTAAAATACTCCCATACAGTAATAATCTCCTGCATCTTCAGTCTGGACTCCACTGATGGTCAGAGTGAAGTCAGATCCAGATCCACTGCCGCTGAAACGAGCTGGAGTTCCTGACCATAAGCTTGTAGCATAGTAGATCAGGAGTTTAGGTGCTTCTCCAGGTTTCTGCAGGTACCAGGACATATAATCACCCGAATATACACTGTGGCTGGTTTTACAGTTGATGGTGACGGTTTCTCCTGGAAGAGCAGATTTCACTGCAGGAGTCTGAGTCACAGTCGCCTGACCTCTGGATTCTGAAAAACAATGAGAGTAAACTGACTCATGAACTTTCAACATTATTATTTTACCATCAAATCTTCAGATATGATTGTGTAAGAATAACAGCTGTCATCTTTGTCTTCCTAAAAGTAAACGTACAGCAGTGCATTACCTTGAGTCCAGATGATCAGAGTCCAGATGAAGATGGGGATCAGAGTCATGTCTGCTGTGGGTGAGGTTTGTGGGGCAGCAGCTCTCAGTCATGAAGTGTTAAACTCACATTACTATAAACACTCCCAGAGCACTGAAGCATGTGCTGCTAATGCAAAGTGGAACCTCTCTATGGAAATTTCACCAGCAAATGCCTCTTACTCTTGAACTGGCACGACTAAGAGAGGGAAGGTGAAAACATTATTGATTAAAAAAAGGTCAATAATCTGAGAGAGACAAATTCTTCTAGTGCTGGTCTTCTGTTTAATACACACTAAAACCTGCATCTCAGTGGTGACCTGGAGTGAAAACATGAAAAGGCTTCTTCACACACTTTAATAAATCAGCTGTGGAGTTTTTACTGAGAGTGAACACCTCAGTACCTTCACTGACTTTTAGTAGATCTGCTCCTGTTAGAGTCTAAAGGTGATGTAGATTAAAAGACTGATGGAGTCTGAAGTGGATCATGATGGGCTGGTGTTGCAGAAGAACAGGTTCTTTGGTGACTCTGATGGATAGAAATGTGTAATTCAGAGTCCAGCACTGAATGAAGCTCCAGCTGACCCTCCTGTGGACTTCATCACAGTTTACAGAGAGGAATCCTGCAGCAGGAACACGGCCAGTGAGGAAACACACAGCAGCATTCCTGCACACCTCCCTTTTACACACTACAGGATCAACAGTGTGTTTTATTGCTCAGTGTTCAAGTGTGAAGCTGCAAGAGGCTGCTGGAAGGGACTGTGCTTGTTAGGGGTTAGTGTGTGTGTGTGTGTGTGTGTGTGTGTGTGTGTGTATGTGTGTGTGTGAGGGTGTGTGGTAGAGCTGGTTAGATGACTTCCACTCTTCATTTGATCTCAGCTCAGCAATCTGACTCTCCTGATATTTGGAATATTCCCTCTACGTCCAGTGGGGGGCGATCTCCTTCTGTTGAGTTTAAAGTGGATCAGTTTTTATCATAGGTGGTTCGCAGCTCCTGCTGTCAGTCTGTCTGTCAGTGCAGGAGCTTTTGGTGGAGGGACCAAACTACAAGCAGTGAGTAAGAAAATACACACTTTATTTAAACACTTTACTCTCTCTCTCTTTTCAGCAGAAAATCCTCTCAGACCATGTGGAGAAATGCTGTTTTTATTCATCAGCAGAAACAGTAAGACGTGTTCTAGATACCGCAGCTCTTTAGCTGTTTTCTGTTCTCGTCTGTCATCATATAATATTTAAATTCAAATTAAAGTGAAGTGTTCAAATCTGTATTATTATACAGATATTTTAATTAATATTTGATAATAAAATTACGTGTGAATGAACAGATCAGCAGTTTGAGAACAGGTCTCATAAAACACGACCTTGTTTCAGAAAAACAAGCAAAAATAAATATTTTAATAATTTATCATTTCAGAACTTCTGTTTTTGTCTGAGGCTTTTAAACTCCACCAGGATTTAGTGAGTGATGTGAGGAAGCTGCTTGGAAATAGCAGAGAGAGCCGAGTCTTTACAGCAGGAGGTTTTTGTACAGCCACTAAATGAGTTTGTATCACTGTGGTGGACTTTTGGTGGTGGCACCAAACTGTCAGTTGGCCGTAAGTAGTTTTACTGTTTATTCTCTGTTCATCTGTAAATCAGTTCTGGAACTGTTCATACACTTAATGCTTTTGTAAGTCATTTTTTAAAGCATTTTTTTTTTTAAGTGGCAGTGTAGACTAACTATGGACATTTTACACCAAGAGTCTGTTTCTGTTGGTAATAAGGGTAGGAATTATTCAGTATATATATATTTTTTACTTTACTGAACAGTTAAATTTTTCTTTAATTGAACAGTAAAGGTCTGTTCTTGACCGGAGGCTCTCAGTGCAGCACTTTCACTGTGCTTCTCATTCTCATGATGAACAATCACAGAGCTGCTTATTATGAACACTGATGCATGTTTTAATGTTCATTTATTAAGTGTTGACTGTGTTCATATTTATTATTTATTACAGTAAATCATTTATTTCTCTGTAGGATCTGAATTCCTGTTGATTTCCACATTATAAATTTCACTAAGGGTCTCAGATTTATTTGCCTGTAAATGAAACATTAAAAAGTGTTAAATTCAGAAGAAAGTAACTACAGATGAATCTGAAGGACAGTTTAAACTGTAAAGTAGGTTATAATTACAGGACCAAACATTTTAATGCACCACTGAACTCAGTTCAGCTCTGTACAAAATAAGAGAAGTGAAACACATCTGTCCATGCCTCTGTGTTTGTGTGTCTGCTAGGTGTGACTGCTCCCAAACTCACGGTCCTGCCCCCCTCCAGTGTGGAGCTGCAGCAGGGGAAGGCCACACTCGTGTGTTTGGCCAACAAGGGCTTCCCCTCAGACTGGAGGCTAAGCTGGAAGGTAGGTGGGAGCAGCTGGAGCTCGGGGGTCAGCCAGAGCCCCGGATTTCTGCAGGAGGATGATGGCCTCTACAGTTGGACTAGCACCCTGACCCTACCGGAGGAGCAGTGGCTGAGGAACCCGGTGTCCTGTGAGGCCACCAAGGACGCCCAGTCTACAGTGAGCGAGACACTAAGAAAAGATCAGTGCACTTAGCAGTGAGGACCGCCAGCCTCTGCTTTACTCAGCTCACTTTCTTCTCCTTCATTCAGGCTTTAAAGCACATATTTGAGCTTCAGTGCTGAAATGTTGATCTTTTGTCTCAAAGAAATAAAAGGCTTTTGGATTCAGTGTTTGTCTCTTTGTATTTATTGTGTGTTTTCTCCATATTATACTCAAGGGCAAGTTGTACTGTAGAACAGTAGGATTTTAATGCTCTTGTTTTAATACATTTGGAGTTGGAGGATAAATTAGTCTATTTCAGATCTACAGAAGCTGACATTTGTTTCTAGAATGATTTCCAGGCAGTTCATAATGTGGAGGGACTAATCAAAATATGAGGTTTCTAGACTTCAGCATAACTTTTAACCTCAACTCTTCTAATGTAAATGATTAGTAAAACTCTGGGGTTTCACACTACACCACACTACACCAATAAGAATAATGTGTAACATGATTCAACTGTAATTCACTCTGGATGAGAGCTTCAGTCAAATGCTGTAAATGTAAATAATCTTCTTGGTGGTTCTGAAATGAAACTGATGTTGATCTAAACTGTCTGAATTTCTGTCATGCAAATAGGATTTTTATCCACGGATGGAGCCTAGCTGCATAATGCAGTTTTCACTTCAGAATAATTCACTACACTGTTCTGAATTCAGAATTACAAAAGATAAGAATACATATGGGGATTCAGTATTTAGCTTTGGTAAAAATGATTTGATGAACCAAAAAAATTTTTTGATGACTCAAAAAAAAGAAAAGAAAAAATGCATAATTATACAGGAGAAATGACCTCTAAGACCTCTAAGATTGTACATTGCAAATATAGTTTCATCTGTGTCCCATGCAACACATCCAAAATGCAGTGGCACTGGTCGTCCTCAACGTTTCTAAGTTCAGCCATGTAACTCCACTGCTGCGTTCTCTCTTCACTGGTTCCTGCAGCTGCTGCTTGTATCAGATTCAAAACCCTGACTCTGACCTAAGAAGCTAAGAACGGACCAGCACCTCTGTACTTGATGGCAATGGTCAAAAGCCATCTGCTCCAAAGGCCCTTCCAGCTTCAAGTACGGCTCGGCTCAACTCGCCATCCCTTAAGATCCACGGAAGACGAGCGTCCAGGCTTTTTTCAGTCCTTTTTTCAGTGCCGTCTGTGCCGAACTTCCCCTGGGTGTCCGAACGGCAGAGTCGCTTGCTGTCTTCAGACGCAGACTGAAGACACACCTCTTCTGAGAATACTTGGGTGAAGAGTAGAGTATTATGGTCTCCTTTTTGACTTGTGTTTAGTAGAGTCTAAGCTTAGGGGTATCTTCTTGAGTAAACAGTGACGTACTTTTGTAAGTCACTCTGCTAAATGCCATGAATGTAAATTGTCTTCACTGAGGAGAATAACAGCCATATAAACGCAGCAGTGCTGATCTAAGCAGCTCAGACCTCAAACACCACTTCTGAAATTAACAGACATTGAAGATTTCAGCTCAGAGCCATGACATCTTAGTCGGGTCAGAATATAAAACGTTTAAATCCTATCGGCTGTCCAAGATCTTAATTCATAGGTTTGGATGCAGACCCAGTTCATGCTCATTTGTACCACATTTGATAAGAATCTTCTGTTTTTGTAATATAAGAGTCTCTGTGAGAGTTTACATGGAGTACCTCTGGATCTCCAGGTGGGCTTCATGTTCCTTCTTTTATTTACTCATTACCTTGAAATATATGTCTAGTAAACATATTAATTTAGCTGATTCAGATTTTTGTATTATTTAACCCTTTAAACTGCTGACATCCTGCCGGCAGACTGGAAGTGTTACTAATGTCTATAACCAAAGAATAGCCCCACCAGTTTCAGCAGAAGTCCCTGTAGTTACTGAGCAGTGCACCTTAGTGTGTAATAAGTCTTGAAGTGAAGAGGGGTTAAAATCTGTATTTTTTAGAGCAACAGACATAAAATAAAATATACACACTCTGGAAGTTAAACTAACACTAAACTTTAAATTCAGAAACACAGACATGCGTGTACTTCTGACAAAGTGCTGAGAGCAGAACACTCTGACATGTCCTTCTGACATGGTAGTTTCCAAAATTCAGAAAAACTCAGCAGGTGGAGGAGCCTTTTCTTATAAAGAAAAACCTTCCAGATAATGTTCGGGACTCTCTTTCACTCTCACAATCTTTAAATCTAGGCTGAAAACTCATCTGTTTAGTTTTGCTTTTGGTAATTAATGCTTCCCCTTAGATAAAGATTGTAGGTCCAAGGGTTCGCGGATACAGGGTATTGTAGTACACTAAGATGCTGGAGCTGTCGTCTCGCTGCTTACATGCGATCACTCAGGTTTGTTGATGGTGGAGCAGATGGATGCTAGCGTTTCAGGGTGCTCCTGTGTCTGTGTTACCTTCTGGCTCTCTCCTTTTAATTAGGCTGTTACAGTCAGACCTGCCGGAGTCGTCAGACACACTCTGATACTGCTCAACAGTCTCTGCTCTCCACAAAATCCTCTCAGTACTAACTCTCTCTTTTTACCTTGTCCGATTAAATGGCCACCCAGCCCGACCTGCTGGAAGATTGCCCGCTGAGGTTCCCTCTACCTTCGTCAGACCAGCTGCCACCTACCAGTCCAACCATCAGGCCCCCCACCCACCACCACCCATACCAGACCAACGGCACACCCTCCTACCACTGCTACCTGTCTAATGACCATGTTAAAACCTAAATGGACTCTAAATCTGCCACAATTAATATCACCACTATTAAATATATGCTGTATCTGGTTTGGTCATTTTTATCAACAATGTTTAAATAGTTCTGATCAGAGGAGGATGGGTCGGGTCCCCCTGTGAGTCTTGGTTCCTCCCAAGGTTTCTTCCTCCAGCTCTGAGGGAGTTTTTCCTTGCCACTGTCTCCATTGGCTTGATCACTGGGGGTCTTTGATCCTTCATGTCTTCTTACGCTATTTTTTTTCTCTGTCTCTGTCTTTCACTAATGACTAATTATGTAAAGCTGCTTTGTGACAACAACAGTTGAAAAAGCTATACAAATAAATTTGACTTGACTTTTTATAGCATAAATGAACAGATCAGATTTGATCTTTTGCGTAGAAATAAGTTACTGTGCAGCACAGAAGAGCAGAATTTATTTCATTACACTGCACTGCTAGGATACACTCTCTATCTAAACCCTAAGAAAAATCTCACTATTTTAATTTAACTATATAAAATCTAGTCAGTTTGTTTATTTCTCTTTATGATCTATTAAAGCGGGTAACCTTGATTATGTTTATGTTAAATATCCTTTCTTGCTCCTTCACTGTAATCAGTGTACTTCTCTCTGAATAAAAATGTTACTGTGTTGCTGGGGTGGTAGCCCATATGTCAGTAGGGTGGTAGCCTCAGGTGTACTTCTTCAGTGCCTAGCAGTGCACTTAGGGTTGTGCAATTTTCAACAAACATTTAATCCTTGTAAGTTTAAGGATTTTTTCCAATATTGTGCTTCCTTCAAAAATATGTTCGTAAAAGTCTCATATTGCACAAGCTTGCTCTTGTTATTAGATATAACTTGTTGCTTACTAATGATATTTATTTACTTTAAATGTAATTAATTTATTTACTAAATAAAGTAAAGTACAAATACATTAAAATCACTGGAGCATACAGTAGGGCTAGAATGAGCTCAAGCTCTACAAACCTCCTCCTCTCATATAGCTGAAACGCTGTGTGCATTATTGCTTTGTGCTTATTTATAGATTTATAGATGTTTATGCTGTGTGTCAGGGTGGTGGGTTTCCTCCCCTCCACAGAGTGTGTGATTGTGCTGTATCTGCCCCTCAGGACCTGCAACAGTGCAGTGTCTGTGCCGTCTGACTCAGAGAGGTTTTTGTATGGTGGTGTAACACTGTAAACACACCTCTACCACTGAACCAATGCTCACTCATACAGTAATAATCTCCTGCATCTTCAGTCTGGACTCCACTGATGGTCAGAGTGAAGTCAGATCCAGATCCACTGCCGCTGAAACGAGCTGGAGTTCCTGAAGGTAATTTAGCAGCATCATAAAACAAGAGTTTAGGAATTTCTCCAGGTTTCTGCAGGTACCAGGCGAGATAGTTGGTGTAATACACTGCAGTGCTGGTTCTACAGCTGATGGTGACGGTTTCTCCTGGAAGAGCAGATTTCACTGCAGGAGTCTGAGTCACAGTCACCTGACCTCTGGATTCTAAATAAAACACAAAAAATAAATACTAATATTACAAGTATTAGTCATATAATACAATTAGTCATCCTAATAATATTTAGAGAACAATAGATCCTCTCTGCAGAAAGTGAGTCACCTTGAGTCCAGAAGATCAGAGTCCAGATGAAGATGGGGATCAGAGTCATGTCTGCTGTGGCTGAGGTTTGTGGGGCAGCAGCTCTCAGTCATGAAGTGTTAAACTCACAGCACTATAAACACTCCCAGAGCACTGAAGCATGTGCTGCTAATGCAAAGTGGAACCTCTCTATGGAAATGTCACTGTCCGCTGCAGTGATGATGTGACACTCAAATATGATGAGATGGAAACAGAAGTGTTTAATCAAACTGTTCTAGAAAAGAAACATCCAGCTGTTAAAGAAGCAGAAGCTGAATTAAATGTACTTGTATTAAAGCTCTATGAGAAAACACCTGAGCAAATCCACAGGAAGATGACCAAATAGATAAAACAGAGGGGTCTGAAATGACCACTTTGAATCCCGTACAGTCAATCCTCAAACCACACACAGCTGAGAAAGCTCTGTGAGAAGGTGGGGATCACACTTCTCCTTAGTTCAGGGCAAACAAGTTTAAAATCTAAGAAATTGGTTTGATTTGTTGAATGGAAACGATGTGTACTTTTTCAGTGTAGGGTCAGTTTTTTTGGCCTAGATTTACTGATTACAGCCAAATGAAGGTCACATATCATCAGTAGCACCACATCAGACTGACCAGGACAGAGTGAGATGGACACAGACTGATGCAGTAAATAGAGCGAGTCTTTCTTCGGGCGTACTCACACTGGGCCTGGTTGCCTTCTAATGTGCCTAAGCACGATTGTCCATTTGGCATTTTGGTGCACCTGACTTTTTTACCTGTGTGAAACCAAACCAAGGGAAAAACACTCCAAATTTACAAACCCAATAACTGAGTCATGTCAAGTCAAGTCAAGTCAAGTCAAGTGGGTTTATTGTCATTTCAACTACATACAGAGTACACAGTGAAACGAAACAACGTTCCTCCCGGACCATGGTGCAACATAGACAGTGCATACAAAACACAAGTGCAACACAAACAAACAAGTGCGGACAGACAACACAGTACAGACAGAGGATAATAAATAATGACTGTAGTGTGCAAGTTGTGCAATGTGCGATAAATAAAGTCCAGTGAGGTAGTAAAGTTATCAGTGCAAATGCTTGTGCAAAAAATGCTTCCCATGTTACCTGGGATAAATGGTTGGAAAGAGAGAGAGAGGGAGAGAGAGAGAGAGAGGGAGAGTGTAAGATATCAGTTCAGGAGTTGAGTTGTGTTGAGGAGTCTGATGGCTTGGGGGAAGAAGCTATTGCAGAGTCTGGTCGTGTTGGACTGGATGCTGCGGTACCTTCTTCCTGATGGCAGGAGGGAGAACAGACTGTGTGAAGGGTGGGTGGAGTCATCCACAATGCTGGTTGCTTTGCGGATGCAGCGGGTGGTGTAAATGTCCATGACGGAGGGGAGAGAGACTCCGATGATCTTCTCAGCTGTCCTCACAATGCGTTGGAGGGACTTGCGGTCAGAGGCTGTGCAGGTCCCAAACCAGGCAGTGATGCAGCTGCTTAGGATGCTCTCTATGGTTCCCCTATAGAAGAGGGTGAGGATGGGTGGAGGGAGACGGGCCTTTCTCAGCTTCCGGAGGAAGTAGAGACGCTGTTGGGCTTTCTTGGCTGTAGAGCTGGTGTTCAGGGACCAGGTGAGGTTCTCCGCTAGGTGGACACCAAGGAACTTGGTGCTCTTAACGATCTCCACAGAGGAGCCGTTGATGTTAAGCGGAGAGTGGTCCGGTCTTGATTTCCTGAAGTCAACAACCATTTCCTTGGTCTTCTCTACATTCCAGTGAAGGTTGTTGACTGTACACCAGTCTGTCAGCTGCTGCACCTCCTCTTTGTATGCTGACTCGTCGCCTTTGCTGATGAGACCCAGCACAGTTGTATCATCGGCGAACTTTATGATGCTGTTAGAACTGTGTTTCGCAACACAGTCATGAGTCAGCAGGGTGAACAGCAGAGGACTCAGTACACTGCCCTGGGGTGCCCCAGTGTTCATGGTGATGGTGCTGGAGCTGCTGTCCCCGAACCGGACTAACTGGGGCCTTCCTGTCAGGAAGTCCAGGATCCAGTTGCAGAGGGGGGTGTTGAGGCCCAGCAGGCTTAACTTCCTCGTGAGGTTCTGTGGGATGATGGTGTTGAATGCTGAACTGAAGTCTATGAACAGCATTCTGACATAGGTGTCCTTCTTCTCCAGGTGGGTAAGGGAGAGATGAAGGGTGGTGGTGATGGCATCGTCCGTGGAGCGGTTGGGACGATATGCAAATTGCAGGGGGTCCAATGAAGAGGGCAGTTGGTTCTTGATGTTCCTCATGACTAACCTCTCGAAGCACTTCATGATGATGGGCGTGAGAGCTACGGGACGGTAGTCATTGAGGCAGGACACTGTGGACTTCTTCGGCACGGGGACGATGGTGGTGGTCTTGAGGCACGTTGGGACAGTGGAGCTGCGCAGGGAGATGTTGAAGATGTCCGTGAGAACATCTGTCAACTGGTCTGCACACTCTCTGAGCACTCTGCCGGGGATGTTGTCTGGTCCTGCAGCTTTTCGTGGGTTGACTCTGCGCAGAGTTTTCCTCACGTCCACTGCAGTCAGGCACAACACCTGTTCGCAAGCAGATTTATTAACACAATAGGATAAACAAAAGGGGGCAAGTGAGGCAAAAAAGCAGCAAACCATGAACAACAGTGATCAACAAAAACCTGAACGTGTCAAACGAAATGGCGAAAACAACAAAGACCTGGGACTGGGAGGAGTTGAGCTGGCGTGAGCGGCAAGCGCTAGGGGAGTAAGCCTGGGCTAAACAGGTGTTAACGTAAACTGCACTCGAACGACGCTACAATGATTAAGGGGGGAGAGCTGGGGGACCAGCTACTGAGCAAGAACGGCTAGGCCGACCAAACCTGGAACTGCAGCGTGCTGCCGTGAGCGAGGGTCATCTAGCTGGAACGTGGGTCGCCAGAGAATCCAGACCGTGAGTGAGCGAGCCTTGCAGAAAACGTGGATGGCAGGGTGACCTGCTCCTGAATGAGAACACCGAGCAGAAGCTGGCCTCAACACACCTCTAACAGTACGAGGAACCTCAAGGTCCCAAATGATACAAATCTCGGCACCGATTTGCGAGGCTTCTTAAATACCCCCCAATCCCAGGTGTAACTCATGAACACAAATGAACATGAATCGATACAATGAACCAAACATGAACACAAACAAGGAGGAAGTCCTTATTTGGGCCTGTGGGCGGCGGCTCGGAATTGCACCGGGGGAGGACGCGATACTGAGGGGCTAACAATTCAGACCAGAGCAAAGAACGATAGGTGTGAAAACACTCTAACACACATGCGCAGTCCAAAGCGGGTAGGCGACGCGGATTGTGGCTTATTTGTAGGGGTTTTGTGGCGCACTGTTACACGGCCCTCTCACATGCTTTAAAGATCTCCCACAATGCAACACCAGTGATGTTCTGTGAATCGTGCTGCACTTATAAGAAGAAATTTTTACAGAGGCAGCTAGATCACACTGGATGTGTACCGTGCCTGAGCATGGCACAGTAAACCATGTCCAGGCAATCTTGAAGAGGTGGGCTATTAGACACCGCTCAGCTGGACTCACATCTACGCATCTAGTGGGATTGGGTGCAAGGGTGCACTCATACTAGTCAAACAAACTGAACATGGCTTTTTTTGGGGGAGGTGGGGGGTACAGCTTGGAGAAGAACAGATAATGCACCGCTAACACATGAACTCCTCATCTCATTGAAGAAGTGGAGCTGAAACGCTGTGTGCATTATTGCTTTGCGCTTATTTATAGATGTTTACGTTGTGTGTCAGGGTGGTGGGTTTCCTCCCCTGTGTGTAATTGTGCTGTATCACATCCGCCCCCTCAGCACCTGCAGTAGGTCCAGCTGCAGCAGTGCAGTGTTTGTGCCTTCTGACTCAGGGAGGTTTTTGTATGGCTCTGTAAGACTGTGTGAGCAGGCTTGTACTACTGATCTAATGATAACTCTGGCAGTAATAATCTCCTGCATCTTCAGTCTGGACTCCACTGATGGTCAGAGTGAAGTCAGATCTTGATCCACTGCCGCTGAAACGAGCTGGAGTTCCAGATGCTCTGTTATCAATGAAGTAGAACAGGAGCTTAAGGGTTTCTCCAGGTTTCTGCAGATACCAGGCTAAACACTGAGCTGTACTGTCACTATACACGTCAGGGCTGGTTCTACAGCTGATGGTGATGGTTTCTCCTGGAAGAGCAGATTTCACTGCAGGAGTCTGAGTCACAGTCACCTGACCTCCTGAACCTGAACGCCTCTTACTCTTCAACTGGCACGACTAAACAGACCATATTAGACAATGATCATTTGATCTATAGAAGATCAAAATTATGGCTCCAAATCCCTAATGAGCCTCACAGAGGAAAAGATTCCCATAGTCAAGAGGCACACATCTTGACCTGACCTGACACGATCAGAGTCTGAATAATAAGACTAAAATCATAATCAAATATGATTCATATCCATAGATTCAGATCCATATAATCAAATATATTAAACTCTTTTAAAATAATAAAAATCAGACTCTCAAATGAAGGTAAAAAAAACTAGGAAGTCAACTGAACAGTGTTAAAGCCTGTGTTCTGGATAATCTTTTGATAGTGATGGACGCACACAGGATGTCAGCTGGATATCATGGACAGTGGACGACTCAGAGGTGAAGGAGGGCGTTCTGACCAGCATAGAAAAAGAGCAGAACGGCCGCTCCAACCTCAGCAGCACCCTGACCCTCAGCAAAGCTCTCTGGGGAATAAAGCTTGATCTTGGACATTGTCTGATGTTTTCTTCTACTTGATGATCAGGGTTGTGAGAGAGGATCTTCAGCTGGAGGTTCAGGGCAGTGCTGTGTGTGTTGTGCTTGAGTGAGTTTGGCTGAACGAAGCTGAACATCTGGTGAAAGTGCTGCTCTATTCTGGGAGAAGGACGACAACTCAGGTTTGTTAATGTTTCACTCCAGTGCTCTCTCTCTCTCTCTCTCTCTCTCTTTCTCTCTCTTTGATCTGAACCTAACCTTAACTTAAACCTTACCCTAGCCCAATACCCTTACTCTAACCTTCACCATCACAATATCCTTACCCTAACCCTTACCCTAACTGTTACCCTAAGCCTTATTATAAAACCCTAACCTAACCTCTTACCCTAACCCTTACTCTAAGCATAATATAGCCCTTACCCTTACCCTTACTCAGGCCATAACCATAGCCTAACCCTTTTCCTAACACTTACCCTTACCCTTACCCTAACCCTTACTCTATGCTTGACCATAAACTAGCCCTTCTCTAGCCTTTATCCTAACCTTGACCATAACCCTAACTTTTAACTACCCTAATCTTAATCTTTTTTTTCATTATTGCCATTTTCTGCATTCTGTTATTGTGTAGGAGCTCCATAACGGAGAGAAGCAGGCTGTTGTGTTGCCACTGTTTTCTCAATTCTTCTTCGAGTACGTATCAGGCTGGGTTGTGCACTTTACCACCAGTGGACTAGAGCTCCTTGTGAACCCTAACGTATGTATGAGGAGCTCCTTGTGAGTCGTTTAAACATTACAAATTGCATGGAGTACCTTTTAGCTGCATACAAAGGAATGTTATAAGACAAATGAATAAAATAGGAATATAATTCCTATTCATTAAGTCAGACACACTAAAACCTGCAGCTCAGTGGTGACCTGGAGTGAAAACATGAAAAGGCTTCTTCACACACATTAATAAATCAGCTGTGGAGTTTTTACTGAGAGGGAACACCTCAGTACCTTCACTGACTTTTAGTAGATCTGCTCCTGTCTAAAGTCTAAAGGTGATGTAGATTAAAAGACTGATGGAGTCTGAAGTGGATCATGATGGGGTGGTGTTGCAGAAGAACAGGTTCTGTGGTGACTCTGGTGGATAGAAATGTGTAACTCAGAGTCCAGCACTGAATGAAGCTCCAGCTGACCCTCCTGTGGACTTTATCACAGTTTACAGAGAGGAATCCTGCAGCAGGAACGCGGCCAGTGAGGAAACACACAGCAGCGTTCCTGCACGCCTCCCTTTTACACACTACAGGATCAACAGTGTGTTTTATTGTGTGTTTTAAGTGTGAAGCTGCAGGAGGCTGCTGGAAGGGACTGAGGTGGGTTGTGGTGCTCCCTGCTGGACAGCCTGCTTGGAGTAGGACTGCAGATCAGTGTCTGTGCAGTCTGACTCAGGGAGGTTTTTGTACAGCTGTGTAACACTGTGTGAACGACCAGACACTACTGATGTAAAATAGTCCCATACAGTAATAATCTCCTGCATCTTCAGTTAGGACTCTACTGATGATCAGAGTGAAGTCAGATCTAGATCCATGGCCACTGAAACGAGCTGGAGTTCCTGACCATAAGCTAGAAGCATCGCGGATCAGGAGTTTAGGTGCTTCTCCAGGTTTCTGCAGGTACCAGGACATATACTTACCCGAATATACACTGTGGCTGGTTTTACAGTTGATGGTGACGGTTTCTCCTGGAAGAGCAGATTTCACTGCAGGAGTCTGAGTCACAGTCGCCTGACCTCTGGATTCTGAAAAACAATGAGAGTAAACTGACTCATGAACTTTCAACAAGTCGTCTTTGTCTTCCTAAAAGTAAACTTACAGCAGGGCATTACCTTGAGTCCAGAAGATCAGAGTCCAGATGAAGATGGGGATCAGAGTCATGTCTGCTATGGGTGAGGTTTGTGGGGCAGCAGCTCTCAGCCCTGAAGTGTTAAACTCACAGCACTATAAACACTCCCAGAGCACTGAAGCATGTGCTGCTAATGCAAAGTGGAACCTCTCTATGGAAATGTCACCAGCAAATGCCTCTTACTCTTGAACTGGCACGACTGAACAGACCATATTAGACAATGATCCTTTGATCTATAGAAGATCAATATTATGACTCCAAATCCCTAATGAGCCTCACAGAAAAAGACACTGTCAGGAAAACCCCTCTAACAACCACAGAACCACTGAGAGGATCCAATAGTGGAGTAGAGCACCTGTTCCTGATCTGACATGATCAGATACTGGAATTATAATCAAAGATGAGGCTTAAAAACAGGCAAATCAGACACACTCAAATAAAGCTGAAAACTGAGACGTCAACTGAACAATGATAAAGTCTGTGTTCAGGCGAATCTTCTGAAGGTGATGAACACTCACACACACAGGATGTTAGATTTGAGGACATGGCAGATGTAGAAGATTAAGAAGCAGGTTTAGGGGTTATGGTGAGGACGGAGGTTCATGAAGATGCTGGGTGAGTTTTTCAGTACAGCAGTAGATTACACACTTTTATTATGCAGCTCTGAGCATAAATGTGTGTGTGTGTGTGTGTGTGAGTGTGTGTGTGTGTGTGTGTGTGTGTGTACTGTAGTGTGACGGAGGTTTTTGTATGACGGCTTCATTGTAATGTATCACTGTGGCACACTTTCGGTGGAGGAACCAAAGTCATTGTGAAAGGTGGGTGTGTTTTCTTATTTTCTTTTTTTTAATAAACATTAATTTTAATTTTCAGGAAATAAAAGAATTTTCAACAAAAATATTTAATTGATGTGAAATTAATTGATATTCTTGATCAGCTGCTTTTGCTTCTACTGAAAGCGACTGTGTTAAAGAGTGAGGTAGGAACTGTGAGTCTTTATTAGGTGAATTATCCTGTATTTTCATTAATAGCTCTGTACAGTTAGAATGGGTGTTGGGTTAATGATGCTGTATGGGAGAATTGATGGACTATTTTTATTAATAGCTCTGTACAGTTAAAACTATAACTTTTTCTGACCATGTTTTGATTATACTTTGATTAAACACATTTAGAGCATTTACATTTAGAGCATTCACATTTAGAGCATTCACATATAGAGCATTCACATTTAGAGCATTCACATTTAGAGCATTTACATTTAGAGCATTCACATTTAGAGCATTCACATTTAGAACATTTACATTTAGAGCATTCACATTTAGAGCATTCACATTTAGAGCATTCACATTTAGAGCATTTACATATAGAGCATTCACATTTAGAGCATTTAGCTGATGCTGTTATCCAGAGCGACTTACAAGGTAACTCGTATTACAAAGGTGGGCCAATGCAGTGTTAGGAGTCTTGCCAAAGGACTCTTATTAATGTAGCACAGCAAAGTCACCCAGACCGGGAATCGAACCCTGGTCTTATACAGGGGGTAATAGCTCACTGGATGGTAGTGGTGTTACTTGTTGCATCACAGCAACCCCACTTTACTGTGCATCCTGTACATCTGCACTCCTGGACACTTGACACTTTACTTAAATACCAATATATACACATATTTACTCAGTATGGACATATCTGCTGATCCACACTCCTACTGCACATTATTATTCATTCATTCATTATTCTCCCATTATTCATTATTATTGTATTTTTATTCTTTTGTATTATTTCTTATTATTGTATCATATTTACTGTGCTGTTATTGTGTAACTGCTACTAGCTGCTGAATTTCCTTCAGGATTAATAAAGTATATATCTCTCTATCTAAGTATCTTTCTATCTATCTGTACAGATGAAGTAGAAGCTCATAGAAGGAAGCAGGTACTGTTTTTTAGGAAACTGAGAACAGAGTGGAGCTGTAAATGGACGACTGTAGGCGGGTTGGATTCAGTCAGGATGCTTAATAAAGAATAACGAGTAAATGTGTTTAAATGTGTTTAATCAAGTGTGTGTGTTGTGTCTCCTCTCCAGGTGGTCCCATAGTGAAGCCCTCTGTGTCTCTGCTCCCCCCCTCCCCTCTGCAGGTGTCTGAGGGTTCAGCCTCACTGCTCTGCCTGCTGTCTGGCTACTCTCCACAGGGGGCGCTAGTCAGCTGGACAGTGGACGGCTCAGAGGTGAAGGAGGGCGTTCTGACCAGCGTAGAAGAAGAGAAGAACGGCCTCTTCAGCCGCAGCAGCACCCTGACCCTCAGCAAAGCTCTTTGGGAAAAGGGGGAGGAGTTTGGCTGTTTGGTCTCCCATGACAACGCCAATCAGCCAATCACGTTCAGAAAAAGCAGCTGTGAAGTTCAGTAGCCCCGAGATGGAGTTGAACACAGATCTGCTTCACCTCCGTCTGCAGTAGAGCTGAAGTTCTACACAGTGCTGCTGTTTGGGTCTTTACTCTGTTCACTGTCCTGTTGCTGGACCTGTGCTTCTGCTCTACTGAAATAAAGCTTGATCTTGGACATTTTCTGATGTTTTATTCTACTTGATGATCAGGGTTGTGAGGGAGGATCTTCAGCTGAAGGTTCAGGGCAGTGCTGTGTGTGTTGTGCTTGAGTGAGTTTGGCTGAACGAAGCTGAACATCTGGTGAAAGTGCTGCTCTATTCTGGGAGAAGGACGACAACTCAGGTCTGTTAATGCAAATCTGAGTTTCACTCCAGTGCTCTCTCTCTCTCTCTCTCTCTCTCTCTCTCTCTCTCTCTCTCTCTCTGTCTCTCTCTCTCTCTTATCTGGTCTGAAGAGGAACTTTTAGAAATTTCAGAAGGTTTACAGGTTGTACTAAATAGTTCAGCCCACTTTCATATGTACGCATTACTGATGCAACCCAGACACAAAGAAATCAAATCATTTAAACAGAAAATGTTACAAAACAACCTGTAAAATTTGATCTGAACCTAAACAGCAACGTAACCTAAACCTTACCCTAACCCTTACCTTAACCATAACCATAACCATAACCATAACTATAACTATAACCATAACCATAACCATAAGCTAACCCTTACCATTACCTTCACTAAAACCTTGACCATAATTTAACCCTAACCCTATCCATATCCCTAACCCTAACCCTTACAATAAACAACCACTTACCTTAAGCCTTTTTCTACCGCAACAATAATCCTAACTATTAACTATCCTAACCTTAACCTATCCTAACTCTTAACTACACTAATCTCAACCTTTTTTGTTCATTATTTCCATTTTATGTGCATTCAGTTATTATGTAGGAGCTCCATAATGAAGAAAAACAAGCTGCTGTGTTTCCGCTGTTTTCTCAATTCTTCTTCGAGTGTGTATCAGGCTGGGTTCTTTTACGACCAGTGGACTGGAGCTCCTTTTGAACCCTAACGTATGTATGAGGAGCTCCTTGTGAGTTGTTTAAACGTTACAAATAGTACGGTGTGCCTTTTAGCCGTATATAAAGAATCTTTATAAGATAAATGAATTAAATAGAAATATAATTCCTATTCATGATGTCAGACACACTAAAACCTGCAGCTCAGTGGTGACCTGGAGTGAAAACATGAAAAGGCTTCTTCACACACATTAATAAATCAGATGTGGAGTTTTTACTGAGAGTGAACACCTCAGTACCTTCACTGTCTTTTAGTAGATCTGCTCCTGTTAGAGTCTAAAGGTGATGTAAATTAAAGACTGATGGAGTCTGAAGTGGATCATGATGGGGTGGTGTTGCAGAAGAACAGGTTCTGTGGTGACTCTGGTGGATAGAAATGTGTAATTCAGAGTCCAGCACTGAATGAAGCTCCAGCTGACCCTTCTGTGGACTTTATCACAGTTTACAGAGAGGAATCCTGCAGCAGGAACGCGGCCAGTGAGGAAACACACAGCAGCATTCCTGCACACCTCCCTTTTACACACTACAGGATCAACAGTGTGTTTAATTGCTCAGTGTTTAAATGTGCAGCTGCAGGAGGCTGCTGGTTGTGGTGCCCCCTGCTGGACAGCCTTCTTGGAGTAGGACTGCAGTGCAGTGTCTGTGCAGTCTGACTCAGGGAGGTTTTTGTACAGCTGTGTAACACTGTGTGAACGAGTATCTACTGCTGATGTAAAATTGTCCCATACAGTAATAATCTCCTGCATCTTCAGTCTGGACTCCACTGATGGTCAGAGTGAAGTCAGATCCAGATCCACGGCCACTGAAACGAGCTGGGGTTCCTGACCATAAGCTAGAGGCACCATAGATCAGGAGTTTAGGTGCTTCTCCAGGTTTCTGCAGGTACCAGGACATATAACCCGAATATACACTGTGGCTGGTTTTACAGTTGATGGTGACGGTTTCTCCTGGAAGAGCAGATTTCACTGCAGGAGTCTGAGTCACAGTCGCCTGACCTCTGGATTCTGAATGAAACACAAACAAATAAATACTAATATTACAACTATTAGTCATATAATACAATTAGTCATCCTAATAATATTTAGAGAACAACAGATCCTCTCTGCAGAAAGTGAGTCACCTTGAGTCCAGAAGATCAGAGTCCAGATGAAGATGGGGATCAGAGTCATGTCTGCTGTGGGTGAGGTTTGAGGGGCAGCAGCTCTCAGTCATGAAGTGTTAAACTCACAGCACTATAAACACTCCCAGAGCACTGAAGCATGTGCTGCTAATGCAAAGTGGAACCTCTCTATGAAAATGGCATCAGCAAATGCCTCTTACTCTTGAACTGGCACGACTAAACAGATCATATTAGACAATGATCCTTTGATCTATAGGAGATCAAGTTTATTTGTCCAATCAATGGTTTCTTAGCTTACAGTAAAAATTATGGCTCCAAATCCTTAATGAGCCTCACAGAGGAAGAGATTCCCATGTTCAAGAGGCACACGTCTTCCTGACCTGACACGATCAGAGTCTGAATAATGAGACTAAAATTACAATCAAATATGATCCATGAAATCAAATATATTAAACTCTTTTAAAATAATAAACACTCAAATGAAGGTAAAAAAAAACGAAGAAGTCAACTGAACAGTGTTTAAGCCTGTGTTCTGGATAATCTTTTGATGGTGATGGACACACACCAGATGTCAGCTGGATATCCTGGACAGTGGACGGCTCAGAGGTGAAGGAGGGCATTCTGACCAGCTTAGAAGAAGAGCAGAACGGCCGCTCCAGCCTCAGCAGCACCCTGACCCTCAGCAAAGCTCTCTGGGGAATAAAGCTTGATGTTGGACATTGTCTGATGTTTTCTTCTACTTGATGATCAGGGTTGTGAGAGAGGATCTTCAGCTGGAGGTTCAGGGCAGTGCTGTGTGTGTTGTGCTTGAGTGAGTTTGGCTGAATGAAGCTGAACATCTGGTGAAAGTGCTGCTCTATTCTGGGAGAAGGACGATAACTCAGGTCTGTTAATGCAAATCTGAGTTTCACTCTAGTGCTCTCTCTCTCTCTCTCTCTCTCTCTCTCTCTTTGATCTGAACCTTAACATCAACCTTAACTTAACCTAAACCTTACCCTAACCCCATACCCTTACTCTAACCTTAACCATCAGAATATCCTTACCCTGACCCTTACCCCAACTGTTACCCTAAGCCTTATTATAAAACCCTAACCTAACCTCTTACCCTAACCCTTACTCAAACCATAACCATAGCCTAACCCTTTTCCTAACGCTTACCCTTACCCTAACCCTAACCCTTACTCTATGCTTGACCATAAACTAGCCCTTCTCTAGCCTTTATCCTAACCTTCACCATAACCCTAACTCTTAACTACCCTAATCTTAACCTTTTTTGTTTATTATTTCCATTTTCTGCATTCTCTTATTTTGTAGGGGCTCTATAACGGAGAGAAGCAGGCTGCTGTGTTTCAGCTGTGTTTTCAGACACTTTCGGCCACCGGCTTGCCTTAGGCTGCTTAAGGGGTTAAATAATATCGATTGATGGACTTTTAAAATATGTTTATCTATGTTTAGCATTAAAATCATACTGTTATGCAACAAGAAGATGCAGAAATGCAAATTCAGAGCTGAGTAAATTAGATGCATCACAAACAGCTCAAACACTTACAGTATAGCAACAGAAGGCTAGAACAAAAAATGCTCCCAAAGGACCCCCAGGCTTTTTTCATGTTCACGTTTTAAAGTAAACCTGATCCCTTCTGACACCAAACTCACGATTATGAAGGAAAGGCAGACGTTAGAAGTCCCATAAGGCCTTTAGGAGATCGTCAACCAGCGGAGTCTGTGAGACACCACACCTACAATCACACAGTAAATTACAAAAGCTCGCCCTCCCTCTACAAACACACACACCTGTAGTTCATTGGTCAAATTTCTAAATCTAATTGTCTGGCATAAATTAATAATACACTCCCTAGCCAAAAAAAAGATCACACACACTAAGACTAAGACTACTTCTCCAGCATATCCTAAAGATTCTCAATGGGGTGAAAATGACTTTAACCACTTTTCTTTTTCGCTATTTGAGCAGGATGAATCCTGGCCTTGTCATCTTGGAATATGCCCGTGCCATCAGTGAAGAAAAAAGCTATTGATGGAATAACCTGGTCGTCTCAGTGTATTCAGGTAGTCAGCTGACCTCATCTTTGGGCACATAACATTACTGAACCTAGACCTGAACAACTGCAGCAACCCCAGACCAAAGCACTGCCCCCTCAGGCTTGTCCGGTAGGTGCTAGGCATGATGGGTGCATCACTTCAGCTGCCTCTCTTCTTACCCTGATGCACCCATCACTCTGTACTCATAAGACCACATGACCTTCTTCTATTGCTCCAGAGAAATATCTTTTTTGCAGGTTAGCCTCACTGAAAGGTGGTTTTTCTTACAGCTACACAGCTGCAGTCTCAATCCCTTGAGTTTCCTTTGTTGCATTGTTAAATAACTTGTTGCCAGCTGAAACACAATCCCCCATACAGTAATTATCCAATGTAGACCTGGTTAAGTGTGTGTGGGGGAGTGTGTGGTAGAGCGTGTGAATGAATAGATCATGAATACGTGTGAATGAATAGATCAGCAGTTTAAGAACAGGTCTCATAAAATACGACCTTGCTCAAGAAAAACAAGCTAAATAAATATTTTAATAATTTATAATTTCGAAACTTCTGTTTTTGTCTGAGGCTTTTAAACTCCACCAGGATTTAGTGAGTGATGTGAGGAAGCTGCTTGGAAAAAGCAGAGAGAGCCGAGTCTTTACAGCAGGAGGTTTTTGTACAGCCACTAAATGAGTTTGTATCACTGTGGTGCACTTTTGGTGGTGGCACCAAACTGTCAGTTGGCCGTAAGTAGTTTTACTGTTTATTCTCTGTTCATCTGTAAATCAGTTCTGGAACTGTTCATACACTTAATGCTTTTGTAAATCATTTTTTAAAGCATTTTTTTTTACATTTATTTGTTCTTTAAGGGGCAGTGTAGACTAACTATGGACATTTTACACCAAAAGTCTGTTTCTGTTGTTAATAAAGGTAGAAATTATTCAGTGTATATATTTTTTTACTTTACTGAACAGTGAAATTTTTCTTTAATTGAACAGTAAAGGTCTGTTCTTGACCGGAGGCTCTCAGTGCAGCACTTTCACTGTGCTTCTCATTCTCATGATGAACAATCACAGAGCTGCTTATTATGAACACTGATGCATGTTTTAATGTTCATTTATTAAGTGTCGACTGTGTTCATATTTATTATTTATTACAGTAAATCATTTATTTCTCTGTAGGATCTGAATTCCTGTTGATTTTTCATATTATAAATTTCACTAAGCATCTCAGATTTATTTGCCAGTAAATGAAACATTAAAAAGTGTTAAATTCAGAAGAAAGTAACTACAGATGAATCTGAAGGACAGTTTAAACTGTAAAGTAGGTTATAATTACAGGACCAAACATTTTAATGCACCACTGAACTCAGTTCAGCTCTGTACAAAATAAGAGAAGTGAAACACATCTGTCCATGCCTCTGTGTTTGTGTGTCTGCTAGGTGTGACTGCTCCCAAACTCACGGTCCTGCCCCCCTCCAGTGTGGAGCTGCAGCAGGGGAAGGCCACACTCGTGTGTTTGGCCAACAAGGGCTTCCCCTCAGACTGGAGGCTAAGCTGGAAGGTAGGTGGGAGCAGCTGGAGCTCGGGGGTCAGCCAGAGCCCCGGATTTCTGCAGAAGGATGATGGCCTCTACAGTTGGACTAGCACCCTGACCCTACCGGAGGAGCAGTGGCTGAGGAACCCGGTGTCCTGTGAGGCCACCAAGGACGCCCAGTCTACAGTGAGCGAGACACTAAGGAAAGATCAGTGCACTTAGCAGTGAGGACCGCCAGCCTCTGCTTTACTCAGCTCACTTTCTTCTCCTTCATTCAGGCTTTAAAGCACATATTTGAGCTTCAGTGCCGAAATGTTGATCTTCTGTCTCAAAGAAATAAAAGGCTTTTGGATTCAGTGTTTGTCTCTTTGTATTTATTGTGTGTTTTCTCCATATTATACTCAAGGGCAATATGTACTGTAGAACAGGAGGATTTTAATGCTCTTGTTTTAATACATTTGGAGTTGGAATATAAATTAGTCTATTTCAGATCTACAGAAGCTGACATTTGTTTCTAGAATGATTTCCAGGCAGTTCATAATGTGGAGGGACTAATCAAAATATGAGGTTTCTAGACTTCAGCATAACTTTTAACCTCAACTCTTCTAATGTAAATGATTAGTAAAACTCTGGGGTTTCACACTACAGCACAATACACCAATAAGAATCATCTGTAACATGATTCAAGTGTAATTCACTCTGGATGAGAGCTTCAGTCAAATGCTGTAAATGTAAATAATCTTCTTGGTGGTTCTGAAATGAAACTGATGTTGATCTAAACTGTCTGAATTTCTGTCATGCAAATAGGATTTTCATCCACGGATGGAGCCTAGCTGCATAATGCAGTTTTCACTTCAGGATAATTCACTACACTGTTCTGAATTCAGAATTACTAAAGATAAGAATACATATGGGGATTCAGTATTTAGCTTTGGTAAAAATGATTTGATGAACCGAGATAAAAAAAATAAAAATAAAAAAAAAAGCATAATTATACAGGAGAAATGACCTCTAAGACCTCTAAGATTGTACATTGCAAATATAGTGTTATCTGTGTCCCATGCAACACATCCAAAATGCAGTGGCACTGGCCGTCCTCAACGTTTCTAAGTTCAGCCATGTAACTCCACTGCTGCGTTCTCTCTTCACTGGTTCCTGCAGCTGCTGCCTGTATCAGATTCAAAACCCTGACTCTGACCTACGAAGCCAAGAACGGACCAGCACCTCTGTATTTGATGGCAATGGTCAAAAGCCATCTGCTCCAAAGGCCCTTCCAGCTTCAAGTACGGCTCGGCTCAACCCGCCATCCCTCAAGATCCACGGAAGACGAGCGTCCAGGCTTTTTTCAGTCCCTTTTCAGTGCCGTCTGTGCCGAACTTCCCCTGGGTGTCCGAACGGCAGAGTCGCTCGCTGTCTTCAGACGCAGACTGAAGACACACCTCTTCTGAGAATACTTGGGTGAAGAGTAGAGTATTATGGTCTCCATATTGACTTGTGTTTAGAAGAGTCTAAGCTTAGACTTCTTGAGTAAACAGTGAAGCACTTTTGTAAGTCACTCTGCTAAATGCCATAAATGTAAATTGTCTTTACTGAGGAGAATAACAGCCATATAAACGCAGCAGTGCTGATCTAAGCAGCTCAGACCTCAAACACCACTTCTGAATTCAAAAGACATTGAAGATTTAAACTAAAAAATGACTGGATATCAGCTCAGAGCCATGACATCTTAGTTGGGTCAAATTATACACACTCTGGAAGTTAAACTAACACTAAACTTTAAATTCAGAAACACAGACATGCGTGTGCTTCTGACAAAGTGCTGAGAGCAGAACACTCTGACATGTACTTCTGACATAGTTTCCAAAATTCAGAAAAACTCAGCAGGTGGAGGAGCCTTTTCTTATAAAGAAAAACCTTCCAGATAATGTTCTGGACTCTCTCTCACTCTCACAATCTTTAAATCTAGGCTGAAAACTCATCTGTTTAGTTTTGCTTTTGGTAATTAATGCTTCCCCTTAGATAAAGATTGTAGGTCCAAGGGTTCGCGGATACAGGGAATTGTAGTACACTAAGATGCTGGAGCTGTCGTCTCGCTGCTTACATGCGAACACTCAGGTTTGTTGATGGTGGAGCAGATGGATGCTAGCGTTTCAGGGTGCTCCTGTGTCTGTGTTACCTTCTGGCTCTCTCCTTTTAATTAGGCTGTTACAGTCAGACCTGCCGGAGTCGTCAGACACACTCTGATACTGCTCAACATTCTCTGCTCTCCACAAAATCCTCTCAGTACTAACTCTCTCTTTTTACCTTGTCCGATTAAATGGCAACCCAGCCCGACCTGCTGGAAGATTGCCCGCTGAGGTTCCCTCTACCTGCCTCAGACCAGCTGCCACCTACCAGTCCAACCATCAGGCCCCCCACCCACCACCACCCATACCAGACCAACGGCACACCCTCCTACCACTGCTACCTGTCTAATGACCATGTTAAAACCTAAATGGACTCTAAATCTGCCACTATTCATATTACCACTATTAACTATCTGTTGTATCTGGTTTGGTCATTTTTATCAACAATGTTTAAATAGTTCTGATCAGAGGAGGATGGGTCGACTCCCCCTTGTGAGTCTTGGTTCCTCCCAAGGTTTCTTCCTCCAGCTCTGAGGGAGTTTTTCCTTGCCACTGTCGCCATTGGCTTGATCACTGGGGGTCTTTAATCCTTCATGTCTTCTTATGTTATTTTTTTTGTCTCTGTCTTTCACTAATGACTAATTATGTAAAGCTGCTTTTTGACAACAACAGTTGTAAAAAGCTATCCAAATAAATTTAACTTGACTTTTTATAGCATAAATGAACAGATCATATTTGATCTTTTGAGTAGAAATACGTTACTGTGCAGCACAGAAGAGCAGAATTTATTTCATTACACTTCACTGCTAGGATACACTCTCTATCTAAACCCTATCTAAAAATCTCACTATTTTTATTTAACTATATAAAATCTAGTCAGTTTGTTTATTTCTCTTTATGACCTATTAAAGCGGGTAATCTTGATTATGTTTATGGTAAATATCACTTCTTGCTCCTTCACTGTAATTAGTGTACTTCTCTATGAATAAAAATGTTACTGGGGTGGTAGCCCATATGTCAGTAGGGTGGTAGCCTCAGGGGTACTTCTTCAGTGCCTAGCGGTGCACTTAGGGTTGTGCAATTTCAACAAAAAATTTAATCCTTGTAAGTTTAGATATTTTTTTAATATTATTCAGCCTTCAAAAATATGTTCGTAAAAGTCTCATATTACACAAGCTTGCTCTTGTTATTAGATATTATTTGTTGCTTACTAATGATATTTATTTGCTTTAAATTTAATTAATTTATTTACTAAATAAAGTACTTGTATTTTTAATAAACTGAAGCATTTTAGTAAAATCTGTACAAAAACATTAAAATCACTGGAGCACTGGAGCATACAGTAGGACTAGAATGAGCTCAAGCTCTACAAACCTCCTCCTCTCATATAGCTGAAACGCTGTGTGCATTATTGCTTTGTGCTTATTTATAGATTTATAGATGTTTATGCTGTGTGTCAGGGTGGTGGGTTTCCTCCCCTCCACAGAGTGTGTGATTGTGCTGTATCACATCTGCCCCTCAGGACCTACAGCAGTGCAGTGTCTGTGCCGTCTGACTCAGGGAGGTTTTTGTATGGTGGTGTAACACTGTGTGAACACACCTCTACCACTGAACCAGTGCTCACTCATACAGTAATAAAGGTAATTTAGCAGCATCATAAAACAAGAGCTTAGGAATATCTCCAGGTTTCTGCAGGTACCAGGCGAGATAGTTGGTGTAATACACTGCAGTGCTGGTTCTACAGCTGATGGTGACGGTTTCTCAAGGAAGAGCAGATTTCACTGCAGGAGTCTGAGTCACAGTCACCTGACCTCTGGATTCTGAATAAAACACAAATAAATAAATACTAATATTACAACTATTAGTCATATAATACAATTAGTCATCCTAATAATATTTAGAGAACAACAGATCATCTCTGCAGAAAGTGAGTCACCTTGAGTCCAGAAGATCAGAGTCCAGATGAAGATGGGTATCAGAGTCATGTCTGCTGTGGGTGAGGTTTGTGGGGCAGCAGCTCTCAGTCATGAAGTGTTAAACTCACAGCACTATAAACACTCCCAGAGCACTGAAGCATGTGCTGCTAATGCAAATTGGAACCTCTCTATGGAAATGTCACTGTCCGCTGCAGTGATGATGTGACACTCAAATATGATGAGATGGAAACAGAAGTGTTTAATCAAACTGTTCTAGAAAAGAAACATCCAGCTGTTAAAGAATTAAACGTACTTGTATTAAAGCTCTATGAGAAAACACCTGAGCAAATCCACAGGAAGATGACCAAATACATAAAACAGAGGGGTCTGAAATGACCACTTTGAATTACGTACAGTCAATCCTCAAACCACACACAGCTGAGAAAGCTCTGTGAGAAGGTGGGGATCACACTTCTCCTTAGTTCAGGGCAAACAAGTTTAAAATCTAAGAAAATGGTTTGATTTGTTGAATGGAAACGATGTGTACCTTTTTCAGTGTAGGGGCAGTTTTTGTGGCCTAGATTTACTGATTACAGCCAAATGAAGGTCACATATCATCAGTAGCACCACATCAGACTGACCAGGACAGAGTGAGATGGACACAGACTGATGCAGTAAATAGAGCGAGTCTTTCTTCGGGCGTACTCACACTGGGCCTGGTTGCCTTCTAATGTGCCTAAGCACGATTGTCCATTTGGCATTTTGGTGCACCTGACTTTTTTTTACCTGTGTGAAACCAAACCAAGGGAAAAACACTCCAATTTTACAAACCCAATAACTGATTCATGTCATGGCTTGCTAGGCCAGACCAGGATAGGACAAACACTTGCAGAGATGGAGTCAAAGCAAGCAGATTTATTAACGCAATAGGATAAACAAAAGGGGGCAAGTGAGGCAAAGAAGCAGCAAACCATGAACAACAGTGATCAACAAAAACCTGAATGTGTCAAACGAAATGGCGAAAACAACAAAGACCTGGGACTGGGAGGAGTTGAGCTAGCGCAAAGGGGCTAGCACTAGGGGGAGTAACCAAAAGGGGACAAGAATGAAATCCTACAGGCAGAACCTGGGCTAAACAGGGGTTAACGTAAACTGCACTCGAACGGCGCTACAATGACTAAGGGGGGAGAGCTGGGGGACCAGCTACTGAGCAAGAACAGCTAGGCCGACCAAATCTGGAACCGCAGCGTGCTGCCGTGAGCGAGGGTCGTCTAGCTGGAACGTGGGTCGCCAGAGAATCCAGACCGTGAGCAAGCGAGCCTTGCAGAAAACGTGGATGGCAGGGTGACCTGCTCCTGAATGAGAACACCGAGCAGAAGCTGGCCTCAACACACCTCTAACAGTACGAGGAACCTCAAGGTCCCAAATGATACAAATCTCGGCACCGATTTGCGAGGCTTCTTAAATACCCCCCAATCCCAGGTGTAACTCATGAACACAAATAACCATGAATCGATACAATGAACCAAACATGAACACAAACAAGGAGGAAGTCCTTATTTGGGCCTGTGGGCGGCAGCTTGGAATTGCACCGGGGAAGGGCGCGATACTGAGGGGCTAACAATTCAGACCAGAGCAAAGAACGATAGGTGTGAAAACACTCTAACACACATGCGCAGTCCAAAGCGGGTAGGCGACGCGGATTGTGGCTTATTTGTAGTGGTTTTAGGGCGCACTGTTACACGGCCCTCTCACATGCCTTAAAGATCTCCCACAATGCAACACCAGTGATGTTCTGTGAATCGTGTTGCACTATTAAGAAGATTTTTATAGAAGCAGCTAGATCACACTGGATGTGTACCGTGCCTGAGCATGGCACAGTAAACCATGTCCAGGCAATCTTGAAGAGGTGGGCTATTAGACACCGCTCAGCTGGACTCACATCTACGCATCTAGTGGGATTGAGTGCAAGGGTGCACTCATACTAGTCAAACAAACTGAACATGGCTTTTTTTGGGAGGGTGGGGGGTACAGCTTGGAGAAGAACATATAATGCACCACTAACACATGAACTTCTCATCTCATAGAAGAAGTGGAGCTGAAACGCTGTGTGCATTATTGCTTTGTGCTTATTTATAGATGTTTACGTTGTGTGTCAGGGTGGTGGGTTTCCTCCCCTGTGTGTAATTGTGCTGTATCACATCCGCCCCCTCAGCACCTGCAGTAGGTCCAGCTGCAGCAGTGCAGTGTTTATGCCTTCTGACTCAGGGACGTTTTTGTATGGCTCTGTAAGACTGTGTGAGCAGGATGGTACTACTAATCCAATGATAACTCTGGCAGTAATAATCTCCTGCATCTTCAGTCTGGACTCCATTGATGATCAGAGTGAAGTCAGTTCTTGATCCACTGCCGCTGAAACGAGCTGGAGTTCCTGATGCTCTGTTATCAATGTAATAGAACAGGAGCTTAAGGGTTTCTCCAGGTTTCTGCAGATACCAGGCTAAACGCTGACCTGTACTGTCACTGTACACGTCAGGGCTGGTTCTACAGCTGATGGTGATGGTTTCTCCTGGAAGAGCAGATTTCACTGCAGGAGTCTGAGTCACAGTCACCTGACCTCTGGACTCTGAAATTAGAAAAATGTTTTTTGAGCTGAATATCTAAAACACTCTATAATACTTAGTATTTTTGTGTCTGCAGTAAACATACAGCAGTGCATTACCTTGAGTCCAGAAGATCAGAGTCCAGATGAAGATGGGGATCAGAGTCATGTCTGCTGTGGGTGAGGTTTGTGGGGCAGCAGCTCTCAGTCATGAAGTGTTAAACTCACAGCACTATAAACACTCCCAGAGCACTGAAGCATGTGCTGCTAATGCAAAGTGGAACCTCTCTATGGAAATGTCACCAGCAAACGCCTCTTACTCTTGAACTGGCACGACTCAAAAGACCATATTATACAATGATCCTTTGATCTATAGGAGATCAAGTATATTTGTTCAATCAATGGTTTCTTAGCTCTTAGTAAAAATTATGGCTCCAAATCCCTAATGAGCCTCACAGAGGAAGAGATTCTGATAGTCAAGAGGCACAGCTCTTCCTGACCTGACACGATCAGAGTCTGAATAATCAGACTAAAATCATAATCAAACATAATCAAATATGATCCATAAAATCAAATATTTAAAAATCTTTAAAAAAAAATAATACAATTCAGACACTCAAATAAAGTCACCTTGAGTCCAGAAGATCAGAGTCCAGATGAAGATGGGTATCAGAGTCATGTCTGCTGTGGGTGAGGTTTGTGGGGCAGCAGCTCTCAGTCATGAAGTGTTAAACTCACAGCACTATAAACACTCCCAGAGCACTGAAGCATGTGCTGCTAATGCAAAGTGGAACCTCTCTATGGAAATGTCACTGTCCGCTGCAGTGATGATGTGACACTCAAATATGATGAGATGGAAACAGAAGTGTTTAATCAAACTGTTCTAGAAAAGAAACATCCAGCTGTTAAAGAATTAAACGTACTTGTATTAAAGCTCTATGAGAAAACACCTGAGCAAATCCACAGGAAGATGACCAAATACATAAAACAGAGGGGTCTGAAATGACCACTTTGAATTACGTACAGTCAATCCTCAAACCACACACAGCTGAGAAAGCTCTGTGAGAAGGTGGGGATCACACTTCTCCTTAGTTCAGGGCAAACAAGTTTAAAATCTAAGAAAATGGTTTGATTTGTTGAATGGAAACGATGTGTACCTTTTTCAGTGTAGGGGCAGTTTTTGTGGCCTAGATTTACTGATTACAGCCAAATGAAGGTCACATATCATCAGTAGCACCACATCAGACTGACCAGGACAGAGTGAGATGGACACAGACTGATGCAGTAAATAGAGCGAGTCTTTCTTCGGGCGTACTCACACTGGGCCTGGTTGCCTTCTAATGTGCCTAAGCACGATTGTCCATTTGGCATTTTGGTGCACCTGACTTTTTTTTACCTGTGTGAAACCAAACCAAGGGAAAAACACTCCAATTTTACAAACCCAATAACTGATTCATGTCATGGCTTGCTAGGCCAGACCAGGATAGGACAAACACTTGCAGAGATGGAGTCAAAGCAAGCAGATTTATTAACGCAATAGGATAAACAAAAGGGGGCAAGTGAGGCAAAGAAGCAGCAAACCATGAACAACAGTGATCAACAAAAACCTGAATGTGTCAAACGAAATGGCGAAAACAACAAAGACCTGGGACTGGGAGGAGTTGAGCTAGCGCAAAGGGGCTAGCACTAGGGGGAGTAACCAAAAGGGGACAAGAATGAAATCCTACAGGCAGAACCTGGGCTAAACAGGGGTTAACGTAAACTGCACTCGAACGGCGCTACAATGACTAAGGGGGGAGAGCTGGGGGACCAGCTACTGAGCAAGAACAGCTAGGCCGACCAAATCTGGAACCGCAGCGTGCTGCCGTGAGCGAGGGTCGTCTAGCTGGAACGTGGGTCGCCAGAGAATCCAGACCGTGAGCAAGCGAGCCTTGCAGAAAACGTGGATGGCAGGGTGACCTGCTCCTGAATGAGAACACCGAGCAGAAGCTGGCCTCAACACACCTCTAACAGTACGAGGAACCTCAAGGTCCCAAATGATACAAATCTCGGCACCGATTTGCGAGGCTTCTTAAATACCCCCCAATCCCAGGTGTAACTCATGAACACAAATAACCATGAATCGATACAATGAACCAAACATGAACACAAACAAGGAGGAAGTCCTTATTTGGGCCTGTGGGCGGCAGCTTGGAATTGCACCGGGGAAGGGCGCGATACTGAGGGGCTAACAATTCAGACCAGAGCAAAGAACGATAGGTGTGAAAACACTCTAACACACATGCGCAGTCCAAAGCGGGTAGGCGACGCGGATTGTGGCTTATTTGTAGTGGTTTTGGGGCGCACTGTTACACGGCCCTCTCACATGCCTTAAAGATCTCCCACAATGCAACACCAGTGATGTTCTGTGAATCGTGTTGCACTATTAAGAAGATTTTTATAGAAGCAGCTAGATCACACTGGATGTGTACCGTGCCTGAGCATGGCACAGTAAACCATGTCCAGGCAATCTTGAAGAGGTGGGCTATTAGACACCGCTCAGCTGGACTCACATCTACGCATCTAGTGGGATTGAGTGCAAGGGTGCACTCATACTAGTCAAACAAACTGAACATGGCTTTTTTTGGGAGGGTGGGGGGTACAGCTTGGAGAAGAACATATAATGCACCACTAACACATGAACTTCTCATCTCATAGAAGAAGTGGAGCTGAAACGCTGTGTGCATTATTGCTTTGTGCTTATTTATAGATGTTTACGTTGTGTGTCAGGGTGGTGGGTTTCCTCCCCTGTGTGTAATTGTGCTGTATCACATCCGCCCCCTCAGCACCTGCAGTAGGTCCAGCTGCAGCAGTGCAGTGTTTATGCCTTCTGACTCAGGGACGTTTTTGTATGGCTCTGTAAGACTGTGTGAGCAGGATGGTACTACTAATCCAATGATAACTCTGGCAGTAATAATCTCCTGCATCTTCAGTCTGGACTCCATTGATGATCAGAGTGAAGTCAGTTCTTGATCCACTGCCGCTGAAACGAGCTGGAGTTCCTGATGCTCTGTTATCAATGTAATAGAACAGGAGCTTAAGGGTTTCTCCAGGTTTCTGCAGATACCAGGCTAAACGCTGACCTGTACTGTCACTGTACACGTCAGGGCTGGTTCTACAGCTGATGGTGATGGTTTCTCCTGGAAGAGCAGATTTCACTGCAGGAGTCTGAGTCACAGTCACCTGACCTCTGGACTCTGAAATTAGAAAAATGTTTTTTGAGCTGAATATCTAAAACACTCTATAATACTTAGTATTTTTGTGTCTGCAGTAAACATACAGCAGTGCATTACCTTGAGTCCAGAAGATCAGAGTCCAGATGAAGATGGGGATCAGAGTCATGTCTGCTGTGGGTGAGGTTTGTGGGGCAGCAGCTCTCAGTCATGAAGTGTTAAACTCACAGCACTATAAACACTCCCAGAGCACTGAAGCATGTGCTGCTAATGCAAAGTGGAACCTCTCTATGGAAATGTCACCAGCAAACGCCTCTTACTCTTGAACTGGCACGACTCAAAAGACCATATTATACAATGATCCTTTGATCTATAGGAGATCAAGTATATTTGTTCAATCAATGGTTTCTTAGCTCTTAGTAAAAATTATGGCTCCAAATCCCTAATGAGCCTCACAGAGGAAGAGATTCTGATAGTCAAGAGGCACAGCTCTTCCTGACCTGACACGATCAGAGTCTGAATAATCAGACTAAAATCATAATCAAACATAATCAAATATGATCCATAAAATCAAATATTTAAAAATCTTTAAAAAAAAATAATACAATTCAGACACTCAAATAAAGGTGAAAAAAACTAAGAAGTCAACTGAACAGTGTTAAAGCCTGTGTTCTGGATAATCTTCTGATGGTGATGGACACACACAGGATGTCAGCTGGATATCCTGGACAGTGGACGGCTCAGAGGTGAAGGAGGGCATTCTGACCAGCATAGAAGAAGAACAGAACGGCCACTTCAGCCTCAGCAGCACCCTGACCCTCAGCAAAGCTCTCTGGGGAATAAAGCTTGATGTTGGACATTGTCTGATGTTTTCTTCTACTTGATGATCAGGGTTGTGAGAGAGGATCTTCAGCTGGAGGTTCAGGGCAGGGCTGTCTGTGTTGTGCTTGAGTGAGTTTGGCTGAACGAAGCTGAACATCTGGTGAAAGTGCTGCTCTATTCTGGGAGAAGGACGACAACTCAGGTCTGTTAAAGCAAATCTGAGTTTCACTCCAGTGCTCTCTCTCTCTCTCTCTCTCTCTCTCTCTCTCTCTCTATCTCTCTCTCTCCCTCTGTCTTTCTCTCTCTCTCTCTCTCTCTCTCTCTCTCTTTCTCTCTCTATCTCTGTCTCTCTCTCTCTCTATCTCTCTCTCTTTCTCTCTCTATCTCTGTCTCTCTCTATCTCTCTCTCTCTCTCTCTCTCTCTCTCTCTCTCTCTCTCTCTCTCTCTCTCTCTCTCTCTGTCTCTGTCTCTTGCCTGCTCTGAACAGGAACTTATAGAAATTTCAGAAGGTTTACAATTTGTACTAAATACTTCAATCCAGGTACATGTACACATTACTGATGCCACCCAGACACAGAGAAATCAAATAATTTAAACAGAGAATGTTACAAAACAACATGTGAAATTTGATCTAACCCTAAACAGCAAATTAAACTTAATCTAACCATTTTCCCTTACTCTTACCTAAACCATTTCACAACCCTTTCCCTTTCCCTAACCTTAACCTTAACCTTAACCTTAACCATCACATCACCATCACCATCACCATGACCATAACCATGACCATAATATAACCTTTACCCTAACTGTTACCCTAACCCCTAGTCTAACCATAACCATAACCGACTCCTTACCATTACCCTAACTATAACCTAACACTTACCTTAAGGCTTATTTTAAATTTACCATAAACCGTAATTTACCATAACTGATAAATACCCTAACCTTAACCTATCCTAACTGTTAACTACCCTAACCTTAACCATAACCCTAACTCCTAACTACCCTAATCTTAACCTTTTCTGTTCATTATTTCCATTTTCTACATTCAGTTATTTTGTAGGAGCTCCATAACGGAGAGAAGCAGGCTGCTGGGTTGCCGCTGTTTTCTCAGTTCTTCTTTGAGTACATATCAGGCTGGGTTGTGTGTATTTGGTAAACTTACATCACTGGGAGCTCTTTGTGAATCCTAAACTATTTATGGGGAGCTCTTTGTAAATCATGAAAATATTACAAATTGCTTAGTGTACAGTTCAGTCGTATATGTAATTATAGTTAAAATCGTGTTGCTCTCTCTCTCTCTCTCTCTCTCTCTCTCTCTCTCTCTCAGTTTCAGTGGTTAAGCTGCTGAGTTCGGCTGGGTGGGAGGCTGCTTTTACTTCTTACTTTAGTGCTGCTGTCCTCCAGGATTTGAGTGTAATATCCTGAGTTAACTGTCAGCGTGTAAAACATAGTGCATGTTTAGATGATCACTGAATCCTGTTACACAGTGAAAATGTGTTTTTGACTTGATAATCAGAAAATCTCAATCAGTAACACTGCTAGGAGTCACAAAATTCCACTCATTACCCAGACAGAGGAAAACAGAGATGCTACAGGTCTCTCTAGAAGATCTGGAAGTTCTGACAGAGAAGAAGAATCCCAACTAATTAAAAAGTAGTTTGGATATCACCTGAGAGGAGCACTTTCAAAAGATTTGTGGAGGAGCTGCATAAAGAACAGTCTGACCATTTCTCTTCCAAGAATCAAAGGTTTTTCTAGAATCCGAGAAAACATCTGAACTTTTAATGATCAGAGAGGGAAGGTGAAAATATAATTGATCAAAAAAAGGTCAATAATCTGAGAGAGAAATTCTCTGTAGAAATATTTGATCTAAAAACACAAACATTCTTCTAGTGCTGGTCTTCTGTTTAATACACATTAAAACCTGCAGCTTAGTGGTGACCTGGAGTGAAAACATGAAAAGGCTTCTTCACACACATTAATAAATCAGCTGTGGAGTTTTTACTGAGAGTGAACACCTCAGTACCTTCATTGAGTTTTAGTAGATCTGCTTCTGTTAGAGTCTAAAGGAGATGTAGATTAAAAGACTGACGGAGTCTGAAGTGGATCATGATGGGGTGGTGTTGCAGAAGAACAGGTTCTGTGGTGACTCTGATGGATAGAAATGTGTAATTCAGAGTCCAGCACTGAATGAAGCTCCAGCTGACTCTCCTGTGGACTTTATCACAGTTTACAGAGAGGAATCCTGCAGCAGGAACACGGCCAGTGAGGAAACACACAGCAGCGTTCCTGCACGCCTCCTTTTTACACACTACAGGATCAACAGTGTGGTTTATTGCTCAGTGTGAAGGCCCAGTACGCTGCTGGGAGGGGCTGAGGTGGGTTGTGGTGCCCCCTGCTGGACAGCCTGCTTGGAGTAGGACAGATGAAGTAGAAGCTCATAGAAGGAAGCAGGTACTGTTTTATAGGAAACTGAGAACAGAGTGGAGCTGTAAATGGACGACTGTAGACGGGTTGGATTCAGTCAGGATGCTTAATAAAGAATAACGAGTAAATGTGTTTAAATGTGTTTAAATGTGTTTAATCAAATGTGTATGTTGTGTCTCCTCTCCAGGTGGTCCCACAGTGAAGCCCTCTGTGTCTCTGCTCCCCCCCTCCCCTCTGCAGGTGTCTGAGGGTTCAGCCTCACTGCTCTGCCTGCTGTCTGGCTACTCTCCACAGGGGGCGCTAGTCAGCTGGACAGTGGACGGCTCAGAGGTGAAGGAGGGCGTTCTGACCAGTGTAGAAGAAGAGGAGAACGGCCGCTTCAGCCGCAGCAGCACCCTGACCCTCAGCAAAGCTCTCTGGGAAAAAGGGGAGGAGTTTGGCTGTTTGGTCTCCCATGACAACACCAATCAGCCAATCTCGTTCAGAAAGAGCAGCTTTGAAGTTCAGCAGCCCCGAGATGGAGTTGAACACAGATCTGCTTCACCTCCGTCTGCAGTAGAGCAGAAGTTCTACACAGTGCTGCTGTTTGGGTCTTTACTCACTGTCCTGTTGCTGGACCTGTGCTTCTGCTCTACTGAAATAAAGCTTGATGTTGGACATTGTCTGATGTTTTCTTCTACTTGATGATCAGGGTTGTGAGAGAGCATCTTCAGCTGGAGGTTCAGGGCAGTGCTGTGTGTGTTGTGCTTGAGTGAGTTTGGCTGAACAAAGCTGAACATCTGGTGAAAGTGCTGCTCTATTCTGGGAGAAGGACGATAACTCAGGTCTGTTAATGCAAATCTGAGTTTCACTCCAGTGCTCTCTCTCTATCTCTCTCTCTCTGTCTCTCTCTCTCTCTGTCTCTCTCTATCTCTATCTGTCTCTCATTATTTCTCTCTCTCTCTTACCTGGTCTGTAGAGGAACTTGTAAAAATGTCAATTATTGATACAACCCAGACACACAGAAAGCAAACCATTTCAACAGAAAATGTTACAAAACAACCTGAGAAATTTGATCTAAACCTAAACATCAACTTAAACTTAACCTAAACCTTAACCTAACCCTTACTCTAATCATAACCATAATCTAATCTTAGTCTTACCCTTAACATTACCCTTTCCCTTCCCTTAACCTTAACCTTAACCATAACCATAATAATAATAATAATAATAATAATAATCTTTACCCTAATCCTAACCCTATGCCCTTAATCTAACCATAACAATGACCTAACCTTTACCCTAACTGTTTCCCTAGCCCTTACTCTAACTTTAACCATCATCATGACCATAACCTAACCATTACCCTAACTGTTTCCCTAACTATAACCATAACCTAACCTTTATCATTACCCTCACTCAAACCTTGACCATAACCCTAACCCTATCCCTTACCCTAACCCTTACCATAACCTATCCATTACCTTAAACCTTATTCTTCCTTAACCACTCTAACTCTTAACTAACCTAATATTAACCTTTCCTTGTTCATTAAATCCATTTTCTGTGCATTCAGTTATTTTGTAGGAGATCTATAACGGAGAGAAGCAGGCTGCTGTTTTGCCGCTGTTTTCTCAATTCTTCTTTGAGGCTGGGTTGTGTATTACAAATTGCAGGGGGTGAAAACATGAAAAGGCTTCTTCACACACATTAATAAATCAGCTGTGGAGTTTTTACTGAGAGTGAACACCTCAGTACCTTCACTGACTTTTAGTAGATCTGCTCCTGTTAGAGTCTAAAGGTGATGTAGATTAAAAGACTGATGGAGTCTGAAGTGGATCATGATGGGGTGGTGTTGTAGAGGAACAGGTTCTGTGGTGACTATGATGGATAGAAATGTGTAACTCAGAGTACAGCACTAAATGAAGCTCCAGCTGACCCTCCTGTGGACTTCATCACAGTTTAAGGAGAGGAATCCTGCAGCAGGAACACAGCACTGCACGCCTCCCTTTTACACACTACAGGATCAACAGTGTGGTTTATTGCTCAGAGTTCAAGTGTGAAGCTGCAGAAGGCTGCTGGTTTGGTGCCCCCTGCTGGACAGCCTGCTTGGAGTAGGACTGCAGTGCAGTGTCTGTGCAGTCTGACTCAGGGAGGTTTTTGTACAGCTGTGTAACACTGTGTGAATGACCAGACACTACTGATGTAAAAGTGTCCCAGACAGTAATAATCTCCTGCATCTTCAGTCTGGACTCCACTGATGGTCAAAGTGAAGTCAGATCCAGATCCACTGCCACTGAAACGAGCTGGTGTTCCTGACCATAAGCTTGTAGCATAGTAGATCAGGAGTTTAGGTGCTTCTCCAGGTTTCTGCAGGTACCAGGACATATAATTACCCGAATATACACTGTGGCTGGTTTTACAGTTGATGGTGACGGTTTCTCCTGGAAGAGCAGATTTCACTGCAGGAGTCTGAGTCACAGTCGCCTGACCTCTGGATTCTGAAAAACAATGAGAGTAAACTGACTCATGAACTTTCAACATTATTATTTTACCATCAAATCTTCAGATATGATTGTGTAAGAATAACAGCTGTCGTCTTTGTCTTCCTAAAAGTAAACGTACAGCAGTGCATTACCTTGAGTCCAGAAGATCAGAGTCCAGACGAGGATGGGGATCAGAGTCATGTCTGCTGTGTGTGAGGTTTGTGGGGCAGCAGCTCTCAGTCCTGAAGTGTTAAACTCACATTACTATAAACACTCCCAGAGCACTGAAGCATGTGCTGCTAATGCAAAGTGGAACCTCTCTATGGAAATGTCACCAGCAAACGCCTCTTACTCTTGAACTGGCACGACTAAACAGACCATATTAGACAATGATCCTTTGATCTATAGGAGATCAAAATTATGGCTCCAAATCCCTAATGAGCCTCACAGAAGAAGACACTGTCAGGAAAACCCCTCTAACAACCACAGAAACACTGAGAGGATCCAATAGTGAAGTAGAGCACCTGTTCCTGATCTGACATGATCAGATACTGGAATTATAATCAAAGATGAGGCTTAAAAAAACAGGTAAATCAGACACACTCAAATAAAGCTGAAAACTGAGACGTCAACTGAACAATGATAAAGTCTGCGTTCAGGAGAATCTTCTGAAGGTGATGGACACTCACACACACAGGATGTCAGATTTGAGGACATGGCAGATGTAGAAGATTAAGAAGCAGGTTTAGGGGTAATGGTGAGGACGGTGGTTCATAAAGATGCTGGGTGAGTTTTTCAGTACAGCAGTAGATTAAACTGCACAGGTAAATGGATCCAAAGTGATCAAACAGGTTCAGAAGATCACATGAACCAGGTCTAGATCCCAAACTGACTTTATTCAGAATCTCATAAAGAAACAAATGAACAAACACTGAGAAATGAGAAAGATAAAAGAGTGAACATATTAAGACTACACACTTTTATTATGCAGCTCTGAGCATAAATGTGTGTGTGTGTGTGTGTGTGTGTGTGTGTGTGTGTGTGTGTGTACTGTAGTGTGACGGAGGTTTTTGTATGACGGTTTCATTGGAATGTATCACTGTGGTACACTTTCGGTGGAGGAACCAAAGTCATTGTGAAAGGTGGGTGTGTTTTCTTATTTTCTTTTTTTTTTAATAAACATTTATTTTAATTTTAACATATTTAATTGATGTGAAATTCATTGTTATTCTTGATAAGCTGCTTTTGCTTGTACTGAAAGTGACTGTGTTAAAGAGTGAGGTATGAACTGTGAGTCTTTATAAGGTGAATTATCCTGTATTTTCAATAATAGCTCTGTACAGTTAGAATGGGTGTTGGGTTGATGATGCTGTATGGGAGAATTGATGGACTATTTTTATTAATAGCTCTGTACAGTTAAAACTGTAACTTTTTCTGACCATGTTTTGATTATACTTTGATTAAACACATTTAGAGCATTCACATTTAGAGCATTTACATTTAGAGCATTTATATTTAGAGCATTTACATTTAGAGCATTCACATATAGAGCATTTAGCTGACGCTCTTATCCAGAGTGACTTACAAGGTAACTCGTATTACAGAGGTCGGCCAATGCAGTGTTAGGAGTCTTGCCAGAGGACTCTTATTAATGTAGCACAGCAAAGTCACCCAGACCGGGAATCGAACCCTGGTCTCACACAGGGGGTAATAGCTCACTGGCAGGTAGTGGTGTTACTTGTTGCATCACAGCAACCCCACTTTACTGTACATCCTGTACATCTGCACTCCTGGACACTTGACACTTTGCTTAAATACCAATATATACACATATTTACTCAGTATGAACATATCTGCTGATCCACACTCCTACTGCACATTATTATTTATTTGTTCATTATTCTCCCATTATTCATTATTATTGTATTTTTATTCTTTTTAATATTTCTTATTATTGTATCATATTTACTGTGCTGTTATTGTGTAACTGCTACTGGCTGCTGAATTTCCTTCAGGATTAATAAAGTATATATCTCTCTATCTAAGTATCTTTCTATCTATCTGTACAGATGAAGTAGAAGCTCATAGAAGGAAGCAGGTACTGTTTTTTAGGAAACTGAGAACAGAGTGGAGCTGTAAATGGACGACTGTAGACGGGTTGGATTCAGTCAGGATGCTTAATAAAGGATAACGAGTAAATGTGTTTAAATGTGTTTAAATGTGTTTAATCAAGTGTGTGTGTTGTGTCTCCTCTCCAGGTGGTCCCACAGTGAAGCCCTCTGTGTCTCTGCTCCCCCCCTCCCCTCTGCAGGTGTCTGAGGGTTCAGCCTCACTGCTCTGCCTGCTGTCTGGCTACTCTCCACAGGGGGCGCTAGTCAGCTGGACAGTGGACGGCTCAGAGGTGAAGGAGGGCGTTCTGACCAGCGTAGAAGAAGAGAAGAACGGCCGCTTCAGCCGCAGCAGCACCCTGACCCTCAGCAAAGCTCTCTGGGAAAAGGGGGAGGAGTTTGGCTGTTTGGTCTCCCATGACAATATCAATCAGCCAATCACATTCAGAAAGAGCAGCTGTGAAGTTCAGTAGCCCCGAGATGGAGTTGAACACAGATCTGCTTCACCTCCGTCTGCAGTAGAGCTGAAGTTCTACACAGTGCTGCTGTTTGTGTCTTTACTCTGTTCACTGTCCTGTTGCTGGACCTGTGCTTCTGCTCTACTGAAATAAAGCTTGATGTTGGACATTGTCTGATGTTTTCTTCTACTTGATGATCAGGGTTGTGAGGGAGGATCTTCAGCTGGAGGTTCAGGGCAGTGCTGTGTGTGTTGTGCTTGAGTGAGTTTGGCTGAACGAAGCTGAACATCTGGTGAAAGTGCTGCTCTATTCTGGGACAAGGACGACAACTCAGGTCTGTTAATGCAAATCTGAGTTTCACTCCAGTGCTCTCTCTCTCTCTCTCTCTCTCTCTCTCTCTCTCTCTCTCTGTCTCTCTCTCTCTCTGTCTCTCTCTATCTCTATCTGTCTCTCTTTTTCTCTCTCTCTCTCTCTTACCTGGTCTGAAGAGGAACTTGTAAAAATGTCAATTATTGATACAACCCAGACACACAGAAAGCAAACCATTTCAACAGAAAATGTTACAAAACAACCTGAGAAACTTGATCTAAACCTAAACATCAACTTAAACTTAACCTAAACATTAACCTAACCCTTACTCTAATCATAACCATAATCTAATCTTAGTCTTACCCTTAACATTACCCTTTCCCTTCCCTTAACCTTAAATATAACCATAACAATGACCTAACCTTTACCCTAACTGTTTCCCTAGCTCTTACTCTAACTTTAACCATCATCATGGCCATAACCTAACCATTACCCTAACTGTTACCCTAACTATAACCATAACCTAACCCTTATCATTACCCTCACTCAAACCTTGACCATAACCATAACCCTAACCCTATCCCTTACCCTAACCCTTACCATAACCTATCCCTTACCTTAAACCTTATTCTTCCATAACCACTCTAATTCTTAACTACTCTAATATTAACCTATTTTGTTCATTAAATCCATTTTCTGTGCATTCAGTTATTTTATAGGAGATCTATAACGGAGAGAAGCAGGCTGTTGTGTTGCTGCTGTTTTCTTAATTCTTCTTTGAGGCTGGGTTGTGTATTACAAATTGCAGGGGGTGAAAACATGAAAAGGCTTCTTCACACACATTAATAAATCAGCTGTGGAGTTTTTACTGAGAGTGAACACCTCAGTACCTTCACTGACTTTTAGTAGGTCTGCTCCTGTTAGAGTCTAAAGGTGATGTAAATTAAAGACTGATGGAGTCTGAAGTGGATCATGATGGGGTGGTGTTGTAGAAGAACAGGTTCTGTGGTGACTCTGGTGGATAGAAATGTGTAATTCAGAGTCCAGCACTAAATGAAGCTCCAGCTGACCCTCCTGTGGACTTTATCACGGTTTACAGAGAGGAATCCTGCAGCAGGAACACGGCCAGTGAGGAAACACACAGCAGCGTTCCTGCACGCCTCCCTTTTACACACTACAGGATCAACAGTGTGTTTTATTGCTCAGTTTTCAAGTGTGAAGCTGCAGGAGGCTGCTGGTTTGGTGCCCCCTGCTGGACAGCCTGCTTGGAGTAGGACTGCAGTGCAGTGTCTGTGCAGTCTGACTCAGGGAGGTTTTTGTACAGCTGTGTAACACTGTGTGAACGACCAGACACTACTGATGTAAAATTCTCCCATACAGTAATAATCTCCTGCATCTTCAGTCTGGACTCCACTGATGGTCAGAGTGAAGTCAGATCCAGATCCACTGCCACTGAAACGAGCTGGTGTTCCTGACCATAAGCTTGTAGCATAGTAGATCAGGAGTTTAGGTGCTTCTCCAGGTTTCTGCAGGTACCAGGACATACAATTACCCGAATATACACTGTGGCTGGTTTTACAGTTGATGGTGACGGTTTCTCCTGGAAGAGCAGATTTCACTGCAGGAGTCTGAGTCACAGTCGCCTGACCTCTGGATTCTGAAAAACAATGAGAGTAAACTGACTCATAAACTTTCAACATTATTATTTTACCATCAAATCTTTAGATATGATTGTGTAAGAATAACAGCTGTCGTCTTTGTCTTCCTAAAAGTAAACGTACAGCAGTGCATTACCTTGAGTCCAGAAGATCAGAGTCCAGATGAAGATGGGGATCAGAGTCATGTCTGCTGTGGGTGAGGTTTGTGGGGCAGCAGCTCTCAGTCATGAAGTGTAAAACTCACAGCACTATAAACACTCCCAGAGCACTGAAGCATGTGCTGCTAATGCAAAGTGGAACCTCTCTATGAAAATGTCACCAGCAAATGCCTCTTACTCTTGAACTGGAGCGACTAAACAGACCATATTAGACAATGATCATCTGATCTATAGGAGCTCAAGTATATTTGTACAATCAATGGTTTCTTAGCTTTTAGTAACAATTATGGCTCCAAATCCCTAATGAGAGATTCTGATAGTCAAAGGCACACCTCTTCCTGACCTGACATGATCAGATTCTGAATAATCAAACTAAAATCATAATCAAATATGATCCATAAAATAAATTATTTAAAAATATTTAATAAATAATACAAATCAGACCCTCAAATAAAGGTAAAAAAGCTAAGAAGTCAACTGAACAGTGTTAAAGCCTGTGTTCTGGATAATCTTCTGATGGTGATGGACACACACAGGATGTCAGCTGGATATCCTGGACAGTGGACGGCTCAGAGGTGAAGGAGGGTGTTCTGACCAGCGTAGAAGAAGAGCAGAACGGCTGCCCCAGCCTCAGCAGCACCCTGACCCTCAGTAAAGCTCTCTGAGAAATAAAGCTTGATCTTGGACAATGTCTGATGTTTTCTTCTACTTGATGATCAGGGTTGTGAGAGAGGATCTTCAGCTGGAGGTTCAGGGCAGTGCTGTGTGTGTTGTGCTTGAGTGAGTTTGGCTGAACGAAGCTGAACATCTGGTGAAAGTGCTGCTCTATTCTGGGAGAAGGACGATAACTCAGGTCTGTTAATGCAAATCTGAGTTTCACTCCAGTATTCTCTCTCTCTCTCTCTTTCTCTCTCTCCCTCGCTCTCTCTCTTTCTCTCTCTCTCTCTCTTTCTCTCAGTTTCAGTGGATAATCTGCTGAGCTCTGCTGGATTGGAGGCTGCTTTTACTTTTTACTTTATTAATGCTGTCCTCCAGGACTTGAGTGTAATCTCCTGAGTTACCTGTCAGTGTGTAAAACGTACTGCATGTTTAGATGATCACTGGATCCTGTTACACAGTGAAAATGTGATGTTTTTGACGTGATAATCAAACAGAGAAAATCTCAATCAGTAACAATCCTAGGAGTCACAAAGTTTTACTCATCATGCAGACAGTGGAAAACAGAGACGCTACAGATCTCTCTAGAAGATCTGGAAGTTCTAAAAGTAAAAAAGGTAAAGGTGCACGTACTTGTCACTGTACACCAAAATGTGTCCTCTGCATTTAACTCATCTGTGGTAGTGAACACACACTTATAAGTGAGCTAGGGGCAGCAAGTACACGCGCACTCCCAGAGCGGTGGGCATCCAACTTCAGCGCCTGTGGAGCAGAGAGGGTAAAGGGGCTTGTTTAAGGGTCCAACAGTGGCAGCTTGTCAAGTCCGGGAATCAAACTCACAACCTTGTTATCGATAGCCCGGCACTCTAACCGCTGAGCCAACACTGCCCCAAAAAACTTTTGATGCTTCATGATTTTGCGTGTCATCCTTGCGCAGGGGCCATGCTAATCTTCTCTGTATCGTTCCAATTTTAGTATATGTGCTGCCGTAGCAAGCACATATGACAGAGAAGAAGAATCCCAACCTATTAAATCGCAGTTTGGATATCACCTGAGAGGAGCACTTTCAAAAGATCTTTGGAGGAACTGCATAAAGAACAGTCTGACCATTTCTCTTCCAAGAATAAAAGGTTTTTCTAGAATCCCTGAAAACATCTGAACTTTTAATGATCAGATAGGGAAGGTGAAAATATTATTGATTAAAAAAAGGTCAATAATGTAAGAGAGAAATTCTTCTAGTGCTGGTCTTCTGTTTAGTACACACTAAAACCTGCAGCTCAGTGGTGACCTGGAGTGAAAACATGAAAAGGCTTCTTCACACATTAATAAATCAGCAGTGGAGTTTTTACTGAGAGTGAACACCTCAGTACCTTCACTGACTTTTAGTAGATCTGCTCCTGTTAGAGTCTTAAGGTGATGTAGATTAAAGACTGATGGAGTCTGAAGTGGATCATGATGGGGTGGTGTTGCAGAAGAACAGGTTCTGTGGTGACCATAATGGATAGAAATGTGTAATTCAGAGTCCAGCACTGAATGAAGCTCCAGCTGACCCTCCTGTGGACTTTATCACAGTTTACAGAGAGGAATCCTGCAGCAGGAACACAGCCAGTGAGGAAACACACAGCAGCGTTCCTGCACGCCTCCCTTTTACACACTACAGGATCAACAGTGTGTTTTATTGCTCAGTGTTCAAGTGTGAAGCTGCAGGAGGCTGCTGGTTTGGTGCCCCCTGCTGGACAGCCTGCTTGGAGTAGGACTGCAGTGCAGTGTCTGTGCAGTCTGACTCAGGGAGGTTTTTGTACAGCTGTGTAACACTGTGTGAACGAGAATCTGCTGCTGATGTAAAATTCTCCCATACAGTAATAATCTCCTGCATCTTCAGTCTGGACTCCACTGATGGTCAGAGTAAAGTCAGATCCAGATCCACGGCCACTGAAACGAGCTGGAGTTCCTGACCATAAGCTAGAGGCATCATAGATCAGGAGTTTAGGTTCTTCTCCAGGTTTCTGCAGGCACCAGGACATATCATCACCCTCATCCACACTGTGGCTGGTTCTACAGTTGATGGTGACGGTTTCTCCTGGAAGAGCAGATTTTACTGCAGGAGTCTGAGTCACAGTCACCTGACCTCTGGATTCTGAAAAACAATGAGAGTAAACGGACTCATGAACTTTCAACATTATTATTTTACCATCAAATCTTCAGATATGATTGTGTAAGAATAACAGCTGTCGTCTTTGTCTTCCTAAAAGAAAACGTACAGCAGTGCATTACCTTGAGTCCAGAAGATCAGAGTCCAGATGAAGATGGGGATCAGAGTCATGTCTGCTGTGGGTGAGGTTTGTGGGGCAGCAGCTCTCAGTCCTGAAGTGTTAAACTCACATTACTATAAACACTCCCAGAGCACTGAAGCATGTGCTGCTAATGCAAAGTGGAACCTCTCTATGGAAATGTCACCAGCAAATGCCTCTTACTCTTGAACTGGCACGACTAAACAGACCATATTAGACAATGATCCTTTGATCTATAGGAGATCAAAATTATGGCTCCAAATCCCTAATGAGCCTCACAGAAGAAGACACTGTCAGGAAAACCCCTCTAACAACCACAGAAACACTGAGAGGATCCAATAGTGAAGTAGATCACCTGTTCCTGATCTGATATGATCAGATACTGGAATTATAATCAAAGATGAGGCTTAAAAAAACAGGTAAATCAGACACACTCAAATAAAGCTGAAAACTGAGACGTCAACTGAACAATGATAAAGTCTGCGTTCAGGAGAATCTTCTGAAGGTGATGGACACTCACACACACAGGATGTCAGATTTGAGGACATGGCAGATGTAGAAGATCAAGAAGCAGGTTTAGGGGTAATGGTGAGGACGGCGGTTCATAAAGATGCTGTGTGAGGTTTTCAGTACAGCAGTAGTTTAAACTGCACAGGTAAATGGATCCAAAGTGATCAAACAGGTTCAGAAGATCAGATGAACCAGGTCTAGATCCCAAACTGACTTTATTCAGAATCTCATAAAGAAACAAATGAACAAACACTGAGAAATGAGAAAGATAAAAGAGTGAACATATTAAGACTACACACTTTTCTTATGCAGCTCTGAGCATAAATGTGTGTGTGTGTGTGTGTGTGTGTGTGTGTGTGTGTGTGTGTGTGTGTGTGTGTGTACTGTAGTGTGACGGAGGTTTTTGTATGACGGTTTCATTGGAATGTATCACTGTGGTACACTTTCGGTGGAGGAACCAAAGTCATTGTGAAAGGTGGGTGTGTTTTCTTATTTTCTTTTTTTTTCATAAACATTTATTTTAATTTTAACATATTTAATTGATGTGAAATTCATTGTTATTCTTGATAAGCTGCTTTTGCTTGTACTGAAAGCGACTGTGTTAAAGAGTGAGGTATGAACTGTGAGTCTTTATTAGGTGAATTATCCTGTATTTTCATTAATAGCTCTGTACAGTTAGAATGGGTGTTGGGTTAATGATGCTGTACGGGAGAATTGATGGACTATTTTTATTAATAGCTCTGTACAGTTAAAACTGTAACTTTTTTTCTGACCATGTTTTGATTATACTTTGATTAAACACATTTAGAGCATTCACATTTAGAGCATTTACATTTAGAGCATTCACATTTAGAGCATTTACATTTAGAGCATTCACATTTAGAGCATTTAGCTGACGCTCTTATCCAGAGTGACTTACAAGGTAACTCGTATTACAGAGGTCGGCCAATGCAGTGTTAGGAGTCTTGCCAAAGGACTCTTATTAATGTAGCACAGCAAAGTCACCCAGACCGGGAATCGAACCCTGGTCTCAAACAGGGGGTAATAGCTCACTGGCAGGTAGTGGTGTTACTTGTTGCATCACAGCAACCCCACTTTACTGTACATCCTGTACATCTGCACTCCTGGACACTTGACACTTTGCTTAAATACCAATATATGCACATATTTACTCAGTATGGACATATCTGCTGATCCACACTCCTACTGCACATTATTATTTATTCGTTCATTATTCTCCCATTATTCATTATTATTGTGTTTTTATTCCTTTTAATATTTCTTATTATTGTATCTTATTCACTGTGCTGTTATTGTGTAACTGCTACTGGCTGCTGAATTTCCTTCAGGATTAATAAAGTATATATCTCTCTATCTAAGTATCTTTCTATCTATCTGTACAGATGAAGTAGAAGCTCATAGAAGGAAGCAGGTACTGTTTTTTAGGAAACTGAGAACAGAGTGGAGCTGTAAATGGACGACTGTAGACGGGTTGGATTCAGTCAGGATGCTTAATAAAGGATAACGAGTAAATGTGTTTAAATGTGTTTAAATGTGTTTAATCAAGTGTGTGTGTTGTGTCTCCTCTCCAGGTGGTCCCACAGTGAAGCCCTCTGTGTCTCTGCTCCCCCCCTCCCCTCTGCAGGTGTCTGAGGGTTCAGCCTCACTGCTCTGCCTGCTGTCTGGCTACTCTCCACAGGGGGCGCTAGTCAGCTGGACAGTGGACGGCTCAGAGGTGAAGGAGGGCGTTCTGACCAGCGTAGAAGAAGAGAAGAACGGCCGCTTCAGCCGCAGCAGCACCCTGACCCTCAGCAAAGCTCTCTGGGAAAAGGGGGAGGAGTTTGGCTGTTTGGTCTCCCATGACAATATCAATCAGCCAATCACATTCAGAAAGAGCAGCTGTGAAGTTCAGTAGCCCCGAGATGGAGTTGAACACAGATCTGCTTCACCTCCGTCTGCAGTAGAGCTGAAGTTCTACACAGTGCTGCTGTTTGTGTCTTTACTCTGTTCACTGTCCTGTTGCTGGACCTGTGCTTCTGCTCTACTGAAATAAAGCTTGATCTTGGACATTGTCTGATGTTTTCTTCTACTTGATGATCAGGGTTGTGAGAGAGGATCTTCAGCTGGAGGTTCAGGGCAGTGCTGTGTGTGTTGTGCTTGAGTGAGTTTGGCTGAACGAAGCTGAACATCTGGTGAAAGTGCTGCTATATTCTGGGAGAAGGACGATAACTCAGGTCTGTTAATGCAAATCTGAGTTTCACTCCAGTGCTCTCTCTCTCTCTCTCTCTCTCTCTCTCCCTCTCTCTCTCATCTGGTCTGAAGAGGAACTCGTAGAAATTTCAGAAGGTGTACAATTTGTACTGAATAGTTCAACCCACTTTCACATGTATGCATTACTGATGCAACCCAAACACACAGAAACCATATAAACAGAAAATGTTACAAAACAACCTGTGAAATCTGATCTGAACCTAAACATCAACTTAAACTTAACCTAAACATTACGTATTACCCTTAGTCTAACCTTAACCGTGACACAATATTTTCCCTTTCCCAACCCTAACCTTAACCATCACCATCACCATTACCATAACCATAACATAACATTTACCCTAACCCTTACCCTGACACTTACTCTAACCATAACCATGACCTACTCCTTACCATTACCATAATCTAACACTTACCTTAAGGCTTATTTTACCTTTACCATAACCCTGACTCTTAACTACCCTAACCTTAACCTTTTTTGTTCATTATTTCTATTTTCTACATTCAGTTATTTTGTAGGAGCTCCATAATGGAGAGAAGCAGGCTGCTGTGTTGCCGCTGTTTTCTCAATTCTTCTTTGAGTACGTATCAGGCTGGGTTGTGTGTTTTTGCAAAACTTCCCCACCAGTGGACGAGAGCTCTTTGTCTTTAACCCTAACGTGTGTATGAGGAGCTCCTTATGAGTCGTTTAAACCTTACAAATTGCACGGGGTGGCTTTTAGCCATATACAGGAATTTTTATGAAGGAATTTTTTTAGATAAATGAATTAAACAAAAATATAATTCCTATTCATGAAGTCAGACACACTAAAACCTGCAGCTCAGTGGAGACCTGGTGTAAAAAAATGAAAAGCAGCAGGAACACGGCCAGTGAGGAAACACACAGCAGCGTTCCTGCACGCCTCCCTTCAACACACTACAGGATCAACAGTGTGTTTTATTGCTCAGTGTTCAAGTGTGAAGCTGCAGGAGGCTGCTGGTTTGGTGCCCCCTGCTGGACAGCCTGCTTGAAGTAGGACTGCAGTGCAGTGTCTGTGCAGTCTAACTCAGGGAGGTTCTTGTACAGCTGTGTAACACTGTGTGAACGACCAGACACTACTGATGTAAAATTCTCCCATACAGTAATAATCTCCTGCATCTTCAGTCTGGACTCCACTGATGGTCAGAGTGAAGTCAGATCCAGATCCACGGCCACTGAAACGAGCTGGAGTTCCTGACCATAAGCTAGAGGCATCATAGATCAGGAGTTTAGGTGCTTCTCCAGGTTTCTGCAGGTACCAGGACATATCATCACCCCCATCCACACTGTGGCTGGTTTTACAGTTGATGGTGACGGTTTCTCCTGGAAGAGCAGATTTCACTGCAGGAGTCTGAGTCACAGTCGCCTGACCTCTGGATTCTGAAAAACAATGAGAGTAAACTGACTCATGAACTTTCAACATTATTATTTTACCATCAAATCTTCAGATATGATTTTGTAAGAATAACGTCGTCTTTGTCTTCCTAAAAGTAAACGTACAGCAGTGCATTACCTTGAGTCCAGAAGATCAGAGTCCAGATGAAGATGGGGATCAGAGTCATGTCTGCTGTGGGTGAGGTTTGTGGGGCAGCAGCTCTCAGTCATGAAGTGTTAAACTCACAGCACTATAAACACTCCCAGAGCACTGAAGCATGTGCTGCTAATGCAAAGTGGAACCTCTCTATGGAAATGTCACCAGCAAATGTCTCTTACTCTTGAACTGGCACGACTAAGAGAGGGAAGGTGAAAACATTATTGATTAAAAAAGGTCAATAATCTGAGAGAGAAATTCTTCTAGTGCTGGTCATAGAAGACCAGCACTAGAAGAATTTCTCTCTCAGATTATTGACCTTTTTTTAATCAATACACACTAAAACCTGCAGCTCAGTGGTGACCTGGAGTGAAAACATGAAAAGGCTTCTTCACACACATTAATAAATCAGCTGTGGAGTTTTTACTGAGAGTGAACACCTCAGTACCTTCACTGACTTTTAGTAGATCTGCTCCTGTTAGAGTCTAAAGGTGATGTAGATTAAAATACTGATAGAGTCTGAAGTGGATCATGATGGGGTGGTGTTGCAGAAGAACAGGTTCTTTGGTGACTATGATGGATAGAAATGTGTAATTCAGAGTCCAGCACTGAATGAAGCTCCAGCTGACCCTCCTGTGGACTTCATCACAATTTACAGAGAGGAATCCTGCAGCAGGAACACGGCCAGAGAGGAAACACACAGCAGCGTTCCTGCACGCCTCCCTTTTACACACTACAGGATCAACAGTGTGTTTTATTGCTCAGTGTTCAAGTGTGAAGATGCAGGAGGCTGCTGGAAAGGACTGTGCTTGTTAGGGGTTAATGTGTGTGTGTGTGTGTGTGTGTGTGTGTGTGTGTGTGAGAGGGTGTGTGGTAGAGCTGGTTAGATGACTTCCACTCTTCATTTGATCTCAGCTCAGCAATCTGACTCTCCTGATATTTGGAATATTCCCTTGACGTCCAGTAGGGGGCGATCTCCTACTGTTGAGTTTAAAGTGGATCAGTTTTTATCATAGGGGGTTCGCAGCTCCTGCTGTCAGTCTGTCTGTCAGTGCAGAAGCTTTTGGTGGAGGGACCAAACTACAAGCAGCGAGTAAGAAAATGCACACTGTATTTAAATACTTTACTCTCTCTCTCTTTTCAGCAGAAAATCCTCTCAGACCATGTGGAGAAATGCTGTTTTTATTCATCAGCAGAAACAGTAAGACGTGTTCTAGATACCGCAGCTCTTTAGCTGTTTTCTGTTCTCGTCTGTCATCATTTAATATTTAAATTCAAATTAAAGTCAAGTGTTCAAATCTGTATTATTATACAGATATTTTAATTAATATTTGATAATAAAATTACATGTGAATGAACAGATCAGCAGTTTGAGAACAGGTCTCATAAAACACGACCTTGTTTCAGAAAACAAGCTAAAAAAATACTTTAATAATTTATAATTTCAGAACTTCTGTTTTTGTCTGAGGCTTTTAAACTCCACCAGGATTTAGTGACTGATGTGAGAAAGCTGCTTGGAAATAACAGAGAGAGCTGAGTCTTTACAGCAGGAGGTTTTTGTACAGCCACTAAATGAGTTTGTATCACTGTGGTGCACTTTTGGTGGTGGCACCAAACTGTCAGTTGGCCGTAAGTAGTTTTACTGTTTATTCTCTGTTCATCTGAAAATCAGTTCTGGAACTGTTCATATACTTAATGCTTTTGTAAATCATTTTTTAAAGATTTTTTTTTTCATTTATTTGTTCTTTAAGTGGCAGTGTAGACTAACTATGGACATTTTACACCAAGAGTCTGTTTCTGTTGTTAATAAGGGTAGAAATGATTCAATATATATATATATATATATATATATATATATATTACTTTACTGAACAGTTAAATTTGTCTTTAATTGAACAGTAAAGGTCTGTTCTTGACCGGTGGCTCTCAGTGCAGCACTTTCACTGTGCTTCTTATTCTCATCATGAACAATTACCTGCTTATTATGAACACTGATGCATGTTTTAATGTTCATTTATTAAGTGTCGACTGTGTTCATATTTATTATTTATTATAGTAAATCATTCATTTCTCTGTAGGATCTGAATTCCTGTTGATTTTCATATTATAAATTTCACTAAGCGTCTCAGATTTATTTGCCAGTAAATGAAACATTAAAAAGTGTTAAATTCAGAAGAAAGTAACTACAGATGAATCTGAAGGACAGTTTAAACTGTAAAGTAGGTTATAATTACAGGACCAAACATTTTAATGCACCACTGAACTCAGTTCAGCTCTGTACAAAATAAGAGAAGTGAAACACATCTGTCCATGCCTCTGTGTTTGTGTGTCTGCTAGGTGTGACTGCTCCCAAACTCACGGTCCTGCCCCCCTCCAGTGTGGAGCTGCAGCAGGGGAAGGCCACACTCGTGTGTTTGGCCAACAAGGGCTTCCCCTCAGACTGGAGGCTAAGCTGGAAGGTAGGTGGGAGCAGCTGGAGCTCGGGGGTCAGCCAGAGCTCCGGATTTCTGCAGAAGGATGATGGTCTCTACAGTTGGACTAGCACCCTGACCCTACCGGAGGAGCAGTGGCTGAGGGACCCAGTGACCTGTGAGGCCACCAAGGACGCCCAGTCTACAGTGAGCGAGACACTAAGGAAAGATCAGTGCACTTAGCAGTGAGGACCGCCAGTCTCTGCTTTACTCAGCTCACTTTCTTCTCCTTCATTCAGGCTTTAAAGCACATAATTGAGCTTCAGTGCTGAAATGTTGATCTTTTGTCTCAAAGAAATAAAAGGCTTTTGGATTCAGTGTTTGTCTCTTTGTATTCATTGTGTGTTTTCTCCATATTATACTCAAGGGCAAGCTGTTTTGTTGTACAGTTGGCTTTAAATGCTCTTGTTTTAATACATTTGGAGTTGGAGGATAAATTTGTCTATTTCAAATCTACAGAAGCTGACATTTGTTTTTAGAATGACTTCCAGGCAGTTCATAATGTGGAGGGACTAATCAAAATATGAGGTTTCTAGACTTCAGCATAACTTTTAACCTCAACTCTTTTAATGTAAATGATTAGTAAAACTCTGGGGTTTCACACTACAGCACACTACACCAATAAGAATCATCTGTAACATGATTCAAGTGTAATTCACTCTGGATGAGAGCTTCAGTCAAATGCTGTAAATGTAAATAATCTTCTTGGTGGTTCTGAAATGAAACTGATGTTGATCTAAACTGTCTGAATTTCTGTCATGCAAATATTAGTTTCATCCACGGATGGAGCCTAGCTGCATAATGCAGTTTTCACTTCAGGATAATTCACTACACTGTTCTGAATTCAGAATTACAAAAGATAAGAATACATATGGGGATTCAGTATTTAGCTTTGGTGAAAATTATTTGATGAACCGAGATAAAACAAACAAACAAACAAAAAAAAAATAAAGAAAAAATGCATAATTATTCAGGAGAAATGACCTCTAAGACCTCTAAGATTGTACATTGCAGATATAGTGTCATCTGTGTCCCATGCAACACATCCAAAATGCAGTGGCACTGGTCGTCCTCAACGTTTCTAAGTTCAGCCATGTCTCTCCACTGCTGCGTTCTCTCTTCACTGGTTCCTGCAGCTGCTGCCTGTATCAGATTCAAAACCCTGACTCTGACCTACGAAGCCAAGAACGGACCAGCACCTCTGTATTTGATGGCAATGGTCAAAAGCCATCTGCTCCAAAGGCCCTTCCAGCTTCAAGTATGGCTCGGCTCAACTCGACATCCCTCAAGATTCACGGAAGACGAGCGTCCAGGCTTTTTTCAGTCCTTTTTTCAGTGCCGTCTGTGCCAAACTTCCCCTGGGTGTCTGAACGGCAAAGTCACTTGCTGTCTTCAGACGCAGACTGAAGACACACCTCTTCTGAGAATACTTGGGTGAAGAGTAGAGTATTATGGTCTCCTTATTGACTTATGTTTAGTAGAGTCTAATCTTAGGGGTATCTTCTTGAGTAAACAGTGAAGTACTTTTGTAAGTCACTCTGCTAAATGCCAAGAATGTAAATTGTCTTTACTGAGGAGAATAACAGATATATAAACGCAGCAGTGCTGATCTAAGCAGCTCAGACCTCAAACACCACTTCTGAATTCAACGACACTGAAGATTTAAACTAAAAAATGACTGGATACCAGCTCAGAGCCATGACATCTTAGTCGGGTCAAAATATAAAATGTTTAAATCCTATCGGCTCTCCAAGATCTTAATTCATAGGTTTGGATGCAGACCCAGTTCATGCTCATTTATACCACATTTGATAAGAATCCTCTGTTTTTGTAATATAAGAGTCTCTGTGAGAGTTTACATGGTGTTCCTCTGGATCTCCAGGTGGGCTTCATGTTCCTTTTTTTATTTACTCATTACCTTGAAATATATGTCTAGTAAACATATTAATTTAGCTGATTCTGATTTTTGTATTATTTAACCCTTTGAACTGCTGACGTCCTGCCGGCAGACTGGAAGTGTTACTAACGTCTATAACCAAAGCCCACCAGTTTCAGCAGAAGTCCCTGTAGTTACTGAGCAATGCACCTTAGTGTGTAATAAGTCTTGAAGTGGAGAGGGGTTAAAATCGATATTTTTTAGAGCAACAGACATAAAAAAATTATACACACTCTGGAGGTTAAACTAACACTGAACTTTAAATTCAGAAACACAGACATGCGTGTACTTCTGACAAAGTGCTGAGAGCAGAACACTCTGACATGTACTTCTGACATGGTAGTTTCCAAAATTCAGAAAACCTCAGCAGGTGGAGGAGCCTTTTCTTACAAAGAAAAACCTTCCAGATAATGTTCGGGACTCTCTTTCACTCTCACAATCTTTAAATCTATGCTTCCCCTTAGATAAAGATTGTAGGTCCAGGGGTTCACGGATACAGGGTATTGTAGTACACTGAGATGCTGGAGCTGTTGTCTCACTGCTTACACGCGATCACTCAGGTTTGTTGATGGTGGAGCAGATAGACGCTAGCGTTTCAGGGTGCTCCTGTGTCTGTGTTACCTTCTGGCTCTCTCCTTTTAATTAGGCTGTTACAGTCAGACCTGCCGGAGTCGTCAGACACACTCTGATACTGCTCAACATTCTCTGCTCTCCACAAAATCCTCTCAGTACTAACTCTCTCTTTTTACCTTGTCCGAGTAAATGGCCACCCAGCCCAACCTGCTGGAAGATTGCCCGCTGAGGTTCCCTCTACCTGCGTCAGACCAGCTGCCACCTACCAGTCCAACCATCAGGCCACCCACCCACCACCACCCATACCAGACCAATGGCACACCCTCCAACCACTGCTACCTGTTTAATGACCATGTTAAAACCTAAATGGACTCGTAACTATCTGCCACTATTAATATCACCACTATTAAATATCTGTTGTATCTGGTTTGGTAATTTTTATCAACAATGTTTAAATAGTTCTGATCAGAGGAGGACGGGTCGGGTCCCCCTTGTGAGTTTTGGTTCCTCCCGAGGTTTCTTCCTCCAGCTCTGAGGGAGTTTTTCCTTGCCACTGTCGCCGTTGGCTGCTCACTTGGGGTCTTTGATCCTTCATGTCTTCTTACGCCATTTTTTTGTCTCTGTCTTTCACTAATGACTAATTATGTAAAGCTGCTTTGTGACAACAACAGTTGTAAAAAGCTATACAAATAAATCTGACTTGACTTTTTATAGCATAAATGAACAGATCAGATTTGATCTTTTGAGTAGAAATAAGTTACTGTGCAGCACAGAAGAGCAGAATTTATTTCATTACACTGCACTGCTAGGATACACTCTCTATCTAAACCCTAAGAAAAATCTCAATATTTTAATTTAACTATATAAAATCTAGTCAGTTTGTTTATTTATCTTTATGATCTATTAAAGTGGGTAACCTTGATTATGTTTATGTAAATATCCTTTCTTGCTCCTTCACTGTAATTAGTGTACTTCTCTCTGAATAAAAATGTTACTGTGTTGCTGGGGTGGTAGCCCATATGTCAGTAGGGTGGTAGCCTCAGGGGTACTTCTTCAGTGCCTAGCGGTGCACTTAGGGTTGTGCAATTTCAACAAAAAATGTAATCCTTGTAAGTTTAGATATTTTTTTATATTATTCAGCCTTCAAAAATATGTTCGTAAAAGTCTCATATTGCACAAGCTTGCTCTTGTTATTAGATATTACTTGTTGCTTACTAATGATATTTATTTACCTTAAATTTAATTAATTTATTTATTAAATAAAGTAAAGTACTTGTATTTTTAATAAACTGAAGCATTTTAGTAAAATCAGTACAAAAACATTAAAATCACTGGAGCACTGGAGCATACAGTAGGACTAGAATGAGCTCAAGCTCTACAAACCTCCTCCTCTCATAAAGCTGAAACGCTGTGTGCATTATTGCTTTGTGCTTATTTATAGATTTATAGATGTTCATGCTGTGTGTCAGGGTGGTGGGTTTCCTTCCCTCCACAGAGTGTGTGATTGTGCTGTATCACATCTGCCCCTCAGGACCTGCAGCAGTGCAGTGTCTGTGCCGTCTGACTCAGGGAGGTTTTTGTATGGTGGTGTAACACTGTGTAAACACACCTGTACTACTGAACCAGTGCTCACTCATACAGTAATAATCTCCTGCATCTTCAGTCTGGACTCCACTGATGGTCAGAGTGAAGTCAGATCCAGATCCACTGCCACTGAAACGAGCTGGAGTTCCTGAAGGTAATTTGGTAGCATCATAAAACAAGAGTTTAGGAATTTCTCCAGGTTTCTGCAGGTACCAGGCGAGATAGTTGGTGTAATACACTGCAGTGCTGGTTCTACAGCTGATGGTGACGGTTTCTCCTGGAAGAGCAGATTTCACTGCAGGAGTCTGAGTCACAGTCACCTGACCTCTGGATTCTGAATAAAACACAAAAAATAAATACTAATATTACAACTATTAGTCATATAATATAATTAGTCATCCTAATAATATTTAGAGAACAATAGATCCTCTCTGCAGAAAGTGAGTCACCTTGAGTCCAGAAGATCAGAGTCCAGATGAAAGATCAGAGTCATGTCTGCTGTGGCTGAGGTTTGTGGGGCAGCAGCTCTCAGTCATGAAGTGTTAAACTCACAGCACTATAAACACTCCCAGAGCACTGAGGCATGTGCTGCTAATGCAAAGTGGAACCTCTCTATGGAAATGTCACTGTCCGCTGCAGTGATGATGTGACACTCAAATATGATGAGATGGAAACAGAAGTGTTTAATCAAACTGTCCTAGAAAAGAAACATCCAGCTGTTAAAGAAGCAGAAGCTAAATTAGACGTACTTGTATTAAAGCTCTATGAGAAAACATCTGAGCAAATCCACAGGAAGATGACCAAATAGATAAAACAGAGGGGTCTGAAATGACCACTTTGAATCCCGTACAGTCAAGCCTCAAACCACACACAGCTGAGAAAGCTCTGTGAGAAGGTGGGGATCACACTTCTCCTTAGTTCAGGTCAAACAAGTTTAAAATCTAAGAAATTGGTTTGAAATGTTGAATGGAAACGGTGTGTACCTTTTCAGTGTAGGGGCAGTTTTTGTGGCCTAGATTTACTGATTACAGCCAAATGAAGGTCACATATCATCAGTAGCACCACATCAGACTGACCAGGACAGAGTGAGATGGACACAGACTGATGCAGTAAATAGAGCGAGTCTTTCTTCTTCTTCTACGTACTCACACTGGGCCTGGTTGCCTTCTAATGTGCCTAAGCACGATTGTCCATTTGGCATTTTGGTGCACCTGACTTTTTTTTACCTGTGTGAAACCAAACCAAGGAAAAACACTCCAATTTTACAAACCCAGTAACTGAGTCATGTCATGGCTTGCTAGGCCAGACCAGGATGGGACAAACACTCGCAGAGATGGAGTCAAAGCAAGCAGATTTATTAACGTAATAGGATAAACAAAAGGGGGCAAGTGAGGCAAAGAAGCAGCAAACCATGAACAACAGTGATCAACAAAAACCTGAACGTGTCAAACGAAATGGCGAAAACAACAAAGACCTGGGACTGGGAGGAGTTGAGCTAGCGCAAATGGGCTAGCACTAGGGGGGTTAACCAAAAGGGGACAAGAATGAAATCCTACAGGCAGAGCCTGGGCTAAACAGGGGTTAACGTAAACTGCACTTGAACAGCGCTACAATGACTAAGAGGGGAGAGCTGGGGGACCAGCTACTGAGCAAGAACGGCTAGGCCAACCAAACCTGGAACCGCAGCGTGCTGAGGTTCCCCCTGAAAGCGGGTAGGCGACGCGGATTGTGGCTTATTTGTAGTGGTTTTGGGGCGCACTGTTACACGGCCCTCTCACATGCCTTAAAGATCTCCCACAATGCAACACCAGCAATGTTCTGTGAATCGTGCTGCACTTATTAGAAGATTTTTACAGAGGCAGCTAGATCACACTGGATGTGTACCGTGCCTGAGCATGGCACAGTAAACCATGTCCAGGCCATCTTGAAGAGGAGGGCTTGTACACCACTCAGCTGGACTCTAGTGGGATTGGGTGCAAGGGTGCACTCATACTAGTCCAACAAACTGAATCAGGCTTTTTTTTTAGGGGGGGGGGGTACAGCTTGAAGAAGAAAAGATAATGCACCACTAACACACTAACACATGAACAGTAGGACTGGAATGAGCTCTTAGAGAACTTCTCATCTCATAGAAGAAGTGGAGCTGGAACGCTGTGGGCATTATTGCTTTGTGCTTATTTATAGATGTTTACGCTGTGTGTCAGGGTGGTGGGTTTCCTCCCCTGTGAGTGATTGTGCTGTATCACATCCGCCCCATCAGCACCTGCAGTAGGTCCAGCTGCAGCAGTGCAGTGTTTATGCCTTCTGACTCAGGGAGGTTTTTGTATGGCTCTGTAAGACTGTGTGAGCAGGTTTGTACTACTGATCCAATGATAACTCTGGCAGTAATAATCTCCTGCATCTTCAGTCTGGACTCCACTGATGGTCAGAGTAAAGTCAGATCTTGATCCACTGCCACTGAAACGAGCTGGAGTTCCTGATGCTCTGTTATCAATGAAGTAGAACAGGAGCTTAGGAGATTCTCCAGGTTTCTGCAGATACCAGGCTAAACGCTGACCTTTACTGTCATTGTACACATCAGGGTTGGTTCTACAGTTGATGGTGATGGTTTCTCCTGGAAGAGCAGATTTTACTGCAGGAGTCTGAGTCACAGTCGCCTGACCTCTGGATTCTGAAATTAGAAAAATGTTTTTTGTGTTATAATACTTAGTATTTTAGTTTCTGCAGTAAACATACAGCAGTGCATTACCTTGAGTCCAGAAGATCAGAGTCCAGATGAAGATGGGGATCAGAGTCATGTCTGCTGTGGGTGAGGTTTGTGGGGCAGCAGCTCTCAGTCATGAAGTCTTAAACTCACAGCACTATAAACACTCCCAGAGCACTGAAGCATGTGCTGCTAATGCAAAGTGGAACCTCTCTGGAAATGTCACCAGCAAACCCCTCTAACAACCACAGAACCACTGAGAGGATCCAATAGTGGAGTAGAGCACCTGTTCCTGATCTGACATGATCAGATACTGGAATTATAATCAAAGATGAGGCTTAAAAAACAGTAAATCAGACAAACTCAAATAAAGCTGAAAACTGAGACGTCAACTGAACAATGATAAAGTCTGTGTTCAGGAGAATCTTCTGAAGGTGATGGACACTCACACACACAGGATGTTAGATTTGAGGACATGGCAGATGTAGAAGATGAAGAAGCAGGTTTAGGGGTAATGGTGAGGACGGCGGTTCATAAAGATGCTGGGTGAGTTTTTCAGTACAGCAGTAGATTAAACTGCACAGGTAAATGGATCCAAAGTGATCAAACAGGTTCAGAAGATCAGATGAACCAGGTCTAGATCCCAAACTGACTTTATTCAGAATCTCATAAAGAAACAAATGAACAAACACTGAGAAATGAGAAAGATAAAAGAGTGAACATATTAAGACTACACACTTTTATTATGCAGCTCTTTTATTATGTTCAGCTCTGAACATTCATTTTAATTTTCAGGAAAAAATAGAATTTTCAACAAACATATTTAATTGATGTGAAATTCATTGTTATTCTTGATCAGCTGCTTTTGCTTGTACTGAAAGCGACTGTGTTAAAGAGTGAGGTATGAACTGTGAGTCTTTATTAGGTGAATTATCCTGTATTTTCATTAATAGCTCTGTACAGTTAGAATGGGTGTTGGTTTAATGATGCTGTACGGGAGAATTGATGGACTATTTTTATTAATAGCTCTGTAAAGTTAAAACTATAACTTTTTCTGACCATGTTTTGATTATACTTTGATTAAACACATTTAGAGCATTTACATTTAGAGCATTTACATTTAGAGCATTCACATTTAGAGCATTCACATTTAGAGTATTTACATTTAGAGCATTTACATTTATAGCATTCACATTTAGAGTATTTACATTTAGAGCATTCACATTTAGAGTATTCACATTTAGAGCATTCACATTTAGAGCATTCACATTTAGAGTATTTACATTTAGAGCATTCACATTTAGAGTATTCACATTTAGAGCATTCACATTTAGAGCATTTACATTTAGAGCATTCACATTTAGAGCATTTAGCTGATGCTCTTATCCAGAGCGACTTACAAGGTAACTAGTATTACAGAGGTCGGCCAATGCACTGTTAGGAGTCTTGCCAAAGAACTCTTATTAATGTAGCACAGCAAAGTCACCCAGACCGGGAATCGAACCCTGGTCTCACACAGGGGGTAATAGCTCACTGGCAGGTAGTGGTGTTACTTAATGCATCACACCAAACCCACTTTACTGTACATCCTGTACATCTGCACTCCTGGACACTTGACACTTTACTTAAATACCAATATATACACATATTTACTCAGTATGGACATATCTGCTGATCCACACTCCTACTGCACATTATTATTCATTCATTCATTATACTCCCATTATTCATTATTATTGTATTTTTATTCTTTTTTTTATTTCTTATTATTGTATCATATTTACTGTGCTGTTATTGTGTAACTGCTACTGGCTGCTGAATTTCCTTCAGGATTAATAAAGTATATATCTCTCTATCTAAGTATCTTTCTATCTATCTGTACAGATGAAGTAGAAGCTCCTAGAAGGAAGCAGGTACTGTTTTTTAGGAAACTGAGAACAGAGTGGAGCTGTAAATGGACGACTGTAGACGGGTTGGATTCAGTCAGGATGCTTAATAAAGAATAACGAGTAAATGTGTTTAAATGTGTTTAAATGTGTTTAATCAAGTGTGTGTGTTGTGTCTCCTCTCCAGGTGTGGAGTTCAGTAGCCCCGAGATGGAGTTGAACACAGATCTGCTTCACCTCCGTCTGCAGTAGAGCTGAAGTTCTACACAGTGCTGCTGTTTGGGTCTTTACTCTGTTCACTGTCCTGTTGCTGGACCTGTGCTTCTGCTCTGCTGAAATAAAGCTTGATGTTGGACATTGTCTGATGTTTTCTTCTACTTGATGATCAGGGTTGTGAGGGAGGATCTTCAGCTGGAGGTTCAGGGCAGTGCTGTGTGTGTTGTGCTTGAGTGAGTTTGGCTGAACGAAGCTGAACATCTGGTGAAAGTGCTGCTCTATTCTGGGACAAGGACGACAACTCAGGTCTGTTAATGCAAATCTGAGTTTCACTCCAGTGCTCTCTCTCTCTCTCTCTCTCTCTCTCTCTCTCTCTCTCTCTCTGTCTGTCTAACTCTCTCTCTCTCTCTCTCTCTCTCTGTCTCTCTGTCTCTCTCTCTCTCTGTCTCTCTTTTTCTCTCTCTCTCTCTTACCTGGTCTGAAGAGGAACTTGTAAAAATGTCAATTATTGATACATCCCAGACACACAGAAAGCAAACCATTTCAACAGAAAATGTTACAAAACAACCTGAGAAATTTGATCTAAACCTAAACATCAACTTAAACTTAACCTAACCCTTAACCTAACCCTTACTCTAATCATAACCATAATCTAATCTTAGTCTTACCCTTAACATTACCCTTTCCCTTCCCTTAACCATTACCATAAAAATAACCATAACCTAATCTTTACCCTAATCCTAACCCTATACCCTTAATCTAACCATAACAATGACCTAACCTTTACCCTAACTGTTTCCCTAGCCCTTACTCTAACTTTAACCATCATCATGACCATAACCTAACCATTACCCTAACTGTTACCCTAACTATAACCATAACCTAACCCTTATCATTTCCCTCACTCAAACCTTGACCATAACCATAACCCTAACCCTATCCCTTACCCTAACCCTTATCATTACCTATCCCTTACCTTAAACCTTATTCTTCCTTGACCATAACTCTAACTCTTAACTACCCTAATATTAACCTTTCTTTGTTCATTAAATCCATTTTCTGTGCATTCAGTTATTTTGTAGGAGGTCTATAATGGAGAGAAGCAGGCTGTTGTGTTGCTGCTGTTTTCTTAATTCTTCTTTGAGGTTGGGTTGTGTATTACAAATTGCAGGGGGTGAAAACATGAAAAGGATTCTTCACACACATTAATAAATCGGCTGTGGAGTTTTTACTCAGAGTGAACACCTCAGTACCTTCACTGACTTTTAGTAGATGTGCTCCTGTTAGAGTCTAAAGGTGATGTAAATTAAAGACTGATGGAGTCTGAAGTGGATCATGATGGGGTGGTGTTGCAGAAGAACAGGTTCTGTGGTGACTCTGGTGGATAGAAATGTGTAATTCAGAGTCCAGCACTAAATGAAGCTCCAGCTGACCCTCCTGTGGACTTCATCACAGTTTACAGAGAGGAATCCTACAGCAGGAACACAGCACTGCATGCCTCCCTTTTACACACTACAGGATCAACAGTGTGTTTTATTGCTCAGTGTTCAAGTGTGAAGCTGCAGAAGGCTGCTGGTTTGGTGCCCCCTGCTGGACAGCCTGCTTGGAGTAGGACTGCAGTGCAGTGTCTGTGCAGTCTGACTCAGGGAGGTTTTTGTACAGCTGTGTAACACTGTGTGAACGACCAGACACTACTGATGTAAAATTCTCCCATACAGTAATAATCTCCTGCATCTTCAGTCTGGACTCCACTGATGGTCAGAGTGAAGTCAGATCCAGATCCACTGCCACTGAAACGAGCTGGTGTTCCTGACCATAAGCTTGTAGCATAGTAGATCAGGAGTTTAGGTGCTTCTCCAGGTTTCTGCAGGTACCAGGACATATAATTACCCGAATATACACTGTGGCTGGTTTTACAGTTGATGGTGACGGTTTCTCCTGGAAGAGCAGATTTCACTGCAGGAGTCTGAGTCACAGTCGCCTGACCTCTGGATTCTGAAAAACAATGAGAGTAAACTGACTCATGAACTTTCAACATTATTATTTTACCATCAAATCTTCAGATATGATTGTATAAGAATAACAGCTGTCGTCTTTTGTCTTCCTAAAAGTAAACGTACAGCAGTGCATTACCTTGAGTCCAGAAGATCAGAGTCCAGATGAAGATGGGGATCAGAGTCATGTCTCCTGTGGGTGAGGTTTGTGGGGCAGCAGCTCTCAGTCATGAAGTGTTAAACTCACAGCACTATAAACACTCCCAGAGCACTGAAGCATGTGCTGCTAATGCAAAGTGGAACCTCTCTATGGAAATGTCACCAGCAAATGCCTCTTACTCTTGAACTGGAGCGACTAAACAGACCATATTAGACAATGATCCTTTGATCTATAGGAGATCAAGTTTATTTGTACAATCAATGGTTTCTTAGCTTTTAGTAACAATTATGGCTCCAAATCCCTAATGAGAGATTCTGATAGTAAAAAGGCACACCTCTTCCTGACCTGACACGATCAGATTCTGAATAATCAGACTAAAATCATAATCAAATATGATCCATAAAATAAATTATTAAAAAATATTTAATAAATAATACAAATCAGACCCTCAAATAAAGGTAAAAAAGCTAAGAAGTCAACTGAACAGTGTTAAAGCCTGTGTTCTGGATAATCTTCTGATGGTGATGGACACACACCGGATGTCAGCTGGTTATCCTGGACAGTGGACGGCTCAGAGGTGAAGGAGGGCATTCTGACCAGTGTAGAAGAAGAGCAGAACGGCCGCTCCAGCCTCTGCAGCACCCTGACCCTCAGCAAAGCTCTCTGAGAAATAAAGCTTGATCTTGGACAATGTCTGATGTTTTATTCTACTTGATGATCAGGGTTGTGAGAGAGGATCTTCAGCTGGAGGTTCAGGGCAGTGCTGTGTGTGTTGTGCTTGAGTGAGTTTGGCTGAACGAAGCTGAACATCTGGTGAAAGTGCTGCTCTATTCTGGGACAAGGACGACAACTCAGGTCTGTTAATGCAAATCTGAGTTTCACTCCAGTGCTCTCTCTCTCTCTCTCTCTCTCTCTCTCTCTCTCTCTCTCCCACTCTCTCTCTCTCTCTCTCTCTCTCCCTCGCTCTCTCTCTCTCTTTCTCTCTCTCTCTCTCTTTCTCTCAGTTTCAGTGGATAATCTGCTGAGCTCTGCTGGATTGGAGGCTGCTTTTACTTTTTACTTTATTGATGCTGTCCTCCAGGACTTGAGTGTAATCTCCTGAGTTACCTGTCAGTGTGTAAAACGTACTGCATGTTTAGATGATCACTGGATCCTGTTACACAGTGAAAATGTGATGTTTTTGACGTGATAATCAACCAGAGAAAATCTCAATCAGTAACAATCCTAGGAGTCACAAAATTCCACTCATCATGCAGACAGTGGAAAACAGAGACGCTACAGGTCTCTCTAGAAGATCTGACAGTTCTAAAAGTAAAAAAGGTAAAGGTGCACGTATTTGTCACTGTACACCAAAATGTGTCCTCTGCATTTAACTCATCTGTGGTAGTGAACACACACTTACTAGTGAGCTAGGGGCAGCAAGTACACGCGCACTCCCAGAGCAGTGGGCATCCAACTTCAGCGCCTGTGGAGCAGAGAGGATAAAGGGCCTTGCTCAAGGGCCCAACAGTGGCAGCTTGTCAAGTCCGGGAATCAAACTCACAACCTTGTTATCGATAGCCTGGCACTCTAACCGCTGAGCCAACACTGCCCCAAAAAAGTTTGGATGCTTCATGATTTTGCGTGTCATCCTTGCGCAGGGGCCATGGTAATCTTCTCTGTATCGTTCTAATTTTAGTATATGTGCTGCCGTAGCAAGCACATATGACAGAGAAGAAGAATCCCAACTAAGTAAATCGCAGTTTGGATATCACCTGAGAGGAGCACTTTTAAAAGATCTGTGGAGGAACTGCATAAAGAACAGTCTGACCATTTCTCTTCCAAGAATAAAAGGTTTTTCTAGAATCCCTGAAAACATCTGAACTTTTAATGATCAGAGAAAGAATGTGAATATATTATTGATTAAAAAAGGACAATAATGTGAGAGAGAAATTCTTCTAGTGCTGGTCTTCTGTTTAGTACACACTAAAACCTGCAGCTCAGTGGTGACCTGGAGTGAAAACATGAAAAGGCTTCTTCACACACATTAATAAATCAGCTGTGGAGTTTTTACTGAGAGTGAACACCTCAGTACCTTCACTGACTTTTAGTAGATCTGCTCCTTTTAGAGTCAAAAGGTGATGTAGATTAAAAGACTGATGGATTCTGAAGTGGATCATGATGGGGTGGTGTTGCAGAAGAACAGGTTCTATGGTGACCATGATGGATAGAAATGTGTAATTCAGAGTCCAGCACTGAATGAAGCTCCAGCTGACCCTCCTGTGGACTTTATCACAGTTTACAGAGATGAATCCTGCAGCAGGAACATGGTCAGTGAGGAAACACACAGCAGCATTCCTGCACACCTCCCTTTTACACACTACAGGATCAAAAGTGTGTTTTATTGCTTAGTGTTCAAGTGTGAAGCTGCAGGAGGCTGCTGGTTATGGTGCCCCCTGCTGGACAGCCTGCTTGGAGTAGGACTGCAGTGCAGTGTCTGTGCAGTCTGACTCAGGGAGGTTTTTGTACAGCTGTGTAACACTGTGTGAACGACCAGACACTACTGATGTAAAATACTCCCATACAGTAATAATCTCCTGCATCTTCAGTCTGGACTCCACTGATGGTCAGAGTGAAGTCAGACCCAGATCCACGTCCACTGAAACGAGCTGGAGTTCCTGACCATAAGCTAGAGGCATCATAGATCAGGAGTTTAGGTGCTTCTCCAGGTTTCTGCAGGTACCAGGACATATAATTACCCGAATATACACTGTGGCTGGTTTTACAGTTGATGGTGACGGTTTCTCCTGGAAGAGCAGATTTTACTGCAGGAATCTGAGTCACAGTCGCCTGACCTCTGGATTCTGAAAAACAATGAGAGTAAACTGACTCATGAACTTTCAACATTATTATTTTACCATCAAATCTTCAGATATGATTGTGTAAGAATAACAGCTGTCGTCTTTGTCTTCCTAAAAGAAAACGTACAGCAGTGCATTACCTTGAGTCCAGAAGATCAGAGTCCAGATGAAGATGGAGATCAGAGTCATGTCTGCTGTGGGTGAGGTTTGAGGGGCAGCAGCTCTCAGTCCTGAAGTGTTAAACTCACAGCACTATAAACACTCCCAGAGCACTGAAGCATGTGCTGCTAATGCAAAGTGGAACCTCTCTATGGAAATGTCACCAGCAAATGCCTCTTACTCTTGAACTGGCACGACTAAACAGACCATATTAGACAATGATCCTTTGATCTATTGGAGATCAAAATTATGGCTCCAAATCCCTAATGAGCCTCACAGAAGAAGACACTGTCAGGAAAACCCCTCTAACAACCACAGAAACACTGAGAGGATCCAATAGTGAAGTAGATCACCTGTTCCTGATCTGACATGATCAGATACTGGAATTATAATCAAAGATGAGGCTTAAAAAACAGGTAAATCAGACACACTCAAATAAAGCTGAAAACTGAGACGATGATACAATGATAAAGTCTGCGTTCAGGAGAATCTTCTGAAGGTGATGGACACTCACACACACAGGATGTCAGATTTGAGGACATGGCAGATGTAGAAGATTAAGAAGCAGGTTTAGGGGTAATGGTGAGGACGGCGGTTCATGAAGATGCTGGGTGAGTTTTTCAGTACAGCAGTAGATTAAACCGCACAGGTAAATGGATCCAAAGTGATCAAACAGGTTCAGAAGATCAGATGAACCAGGTCTAGATTCCAAACTGACTTTATTCAGAATCTCATAAAGAAACAAATGAACAAACACTGAGAAATGAGAAAGATAAAAGAGTGAACATATTACGACTAGACACTTTAATTATGCAGCTCTGAGCATAAATGTGTGTGTGTGTGTGTGTGTGTGTGTGTGTGTGTGTGTGTGTGTGTGTACTGTAGTGTGACGGAGGTTTTTGTAAGACGGTTTCATTGGAATGTATCACTGTGGTACACTTTCGGTGGAGGAACCAAAGTCATTGTGAAAGGTGGGTGTGTTTTCTTATTTTCTTTTTTTTTTTAATAAACATTTATTTTAATTTTAACATATTTAATTGATGTGAAATTAATTGTTATTCTTGATAAGCTGCTTTTGCTTGTACTGAAAGTGACTGTGTTAAAGAGTGAGGTATGAACTGTGAGTCTTTATTAGGTGAATTATCCTGTATTTTTATTAATAGCTCTGTACAGTTAGAATGGGTGTTGGGTTAATGATGCTGTACGGGAGAATTGATGGACTATTTTTATTAATAGCTCTGTACAGTTAAAACTGTAACTTTTTCTGACCATGTTTTGATTATACTTTGATTAAACACATTTAGAGCATTCACGTTTAGAGCATTCACATTTAGAGCATTTACATTTAGAGCATTCACATTTAGAGCATTTACATTTAGAGCATTCAAATTTAGAGCATTCACATTTAGAGCATTTAGCTGATGCTCTTATCCAGAGTGACTTACAAGGTAACTAGTATTACAGAGGTGGGCCAATGCACTGTTAGGAGTCTTGCCAAAGAACTCTTATTAATGTAGCACAGCAAAGTCACCCAGACCGGGAATTGAACCCTGGTCTCACACAGGGGGTAGTAGCTCACTGGCAGGTAGTGGTGTTACTTGTTGCATCACAGCAACCCCACTTTACTGTACATCCTGTACATCTGCACTCCTGGACACTTGACAATTTCCTTAAATACCAATATAAACACATATTTACTCAGTATGAACATATCTGCTGATCCACACTCCTACTGGACATTATTATTTATTCGTTCATTATTCTCCCATTATTCATTATTATTGTATTTCTTATTACTGTATCATATTTACTGTGCTGTTATTGTGTAACTGCTACTAGCTGCTGAATTTCCTTCAGGATTAATAAAGTATATATCTCTCTATCTAAGTATCGTTCTATCTATCTGTACAGATGAAGTAGAAGCTCATAGAAGGAAGCAGGTACTGTTTTTTAGGAAACTGAGAACAGAGTGGAGCTGTAAATGGACGACTGTAGACGGGTTGGATTCAGTCAGGATGCTTAATAAAGAATAACGAGTAAATGTGTTTAAATGTGTTTAAATGTGTTTAATCAAGTGTGTGTGTTGTGTCTCCTCTCCAGGTGTGGAGTTCAGTAGCCCCGAGATGGAGTTGAACACAGATCTGCTTCACCTCCGTCTGCAGTAGAGCTGAAGTTCTACACAGTGCTGCTGTTTGGGTCTTTACTCTGTTCACTGTCCTGTTGCTGGACCTGTGCTTCTGCTCTGCTAAAATAAAGCTTGATGTTGGACATTGTCTGATGTTTTCTTCTACTTGATGATCAGGGTTGTGAGGGAGGATCTTCAGCTGGAGGTTCAGGGCAGTGCTGTGTGTGTTGTGCTTGAGTGAGTTTGGCTGAACGAAGCTGAACATCTGGTGAAAGTGCTGCTCTATTCTGGGACAAGGACGACAACTCAGGTCTGTTAATGCAAATCTGAGTTTCACTCCAGTGCTCTCTCTCTCTCTCTCTCTCTCTCTCTCTCTCTCTCTCTCTCTCTCTCTGTCTGTCTAACTCTCTCTCTCTCTCTCTCTCTCTCTCTCTCTCTGTCTCTCTGTCTCTCTCTCTCTCTGTCTCTCTTTTTCTCTCTCTCTCTCTTACCTGGTCTGAAGAGGAACTTGTAAAAATGTCAATTATTGATACATCCCAGACACACAGAAAGCAAACCATTTCAACAGAAAATGTTACAAAACAACCTGAGAAATTTGATCTAAACCTAAACATCAACTTAAACTTAACCTAACCCTTAACCTAACCCTTACTCTAATCATAACCATAATCTAATCTTAGTCTTACCCTTAACATTACCCTTTCCCTTCCCTTAACCATTACCATAAAAATAACCATAACCTAATCTTTACCCTAATCCTAACCCTATACCCTTAATCTAACCATAACAATGACCTAACCTTTACCCTAACTGTTTCCCTAGCCCTTACTCTAACTTTAACCATCATCATGACCATAACCTAACCATTACCCTAACTGTTACCCTAACTATAACCATAACCTAACCCTTATCATTTCCCTCACTCAAACCTTGACCATAACCATAACCCTAACCCTATCCCTTACCCTAACCCTTATCATTACCTATCCCTTACCTTAAACCTTATTCTTCCTTGACCATAACTCTAACTCTTAACTACCCTAATATTAACCTTTCTTTGTTCATTAAATCCATTTTCTGTGCATTCAGTTATTTTGTAGGAGGTCTATAATGGAGAGAAGCAGGCTGTTGTGTTGCTGCTGTTTTCTTAATTCTTCTTTGAGGTTGGGTTGTGTATTACAAATTGCAGGGGGTGAAAACATGAAAAGGATTCTTCACACACATTAATAAATCAGCTGTGGAGTTTTTACTCAGAGTGAACACCTCAGTACCTTCACTGACTTTTAGTAGATGTGCTCCTGTTAGAGTCTAAAGGTGATGTAAATTAAAGACTGATGGAGTCTGAAGTGGATCATGATGGGGTGGTGTTGCAGAAGAACAGGTTCTGTGGTGACTCTGGTGGATAGAAATGTGTAATTCAGAGTCCAGCACTAAATGAAGCTCCAGCTGACCCTCCTGTGGACTTCATCACAGTTTACAGAGAAGAATCCTACAGCAGGAACACAGCACTGCATGCCTCCCTTTTACACACTACAGGATCAACAGTGTGTTTTATTGCTCAGTGTTCAAGTGTGAAGCTGCAGAAGGCTGCTGGTTTGGTGCCCCCTGCTGGACAGCCTGCTTGGAGTAGGACTGCAGTGCAGTGTCTGTGCAGTCTGACTCAGGGAGGTTTTTGTACAGCTGTGTAACACTGTGTGAACGACCAGACACTACTGATGTAAAATTCTCCCATACAGTAATAATCTCCTGCATCTTCAGTCTGGACTCCACTGATGGTCAGAGTGAAGTCAGATCCAGATCCACTGCCACTGAAACGAGCTGGTGTTCCTGACCATAAGCTTGTAGCATAGTAGATCAGGAGTTTAGGTGCTTCTCCAGGTTTCTGCAGGTACCAGGACATATAATTACCCGAATATACACTGTGGCTGGTTTTACAGTTGATGGTGACGGTTTCTCCTGGAAGAGCAGATTTCACTGCAGGAGTCTGAGTCACAGTCGCCTGACCTCTGGATTCTGAAAAACAATGAGAGTAAACTGACTCATGAACTTTCAACATTATTATTTTACCATCAAATCTTCAGATATGATTGTATAAGAATAACAGCTGTCGTCTTTTGTCTTCCTAAAAGTAAACGTACAGCAGTGCATTACCTTGAGTCCAGAAGATCAGAGTCCAGATGAAGATGGGGATCAGAGTCATGTCTCCTGTGGGTGAGGTTTGTGGGGCAGCAGCTCTCAGTCATGAAGTGTTAAACTCACAGCACTATAAACACTCCCAGAGCACTGAAGCATGTGCTGTTAATGCAAAGTGGAACCTCTCTATGGAAATGTCACCAGCAAATGCCTCTTACTCTTGAACTGGAGCGACTAAACAGACCATATTAGACAATGATCCTTTGATCTATAGGAGATCAAGTTTATTTGTACAATCAATGGTTTCTTAGCTTTTAGTAACAATTATGGCTCCAAATCCCTAATGAGAGATTCTGATAGTAAAAAGGCACACCTCTTCCTGACCTGACACGATCAGATTCTGAATAATCAGACTAAAATCATAATCAAATATGATCCATAAAATAAATTATTAAAAAATATTTAATAAATAATACAAATCAGACCCTCAAATAAAGGTAAAAAAGCTAAGAAGTCAACTGAACAGTGTTAAAGCCTGTGTTCTGGATAATCTTCTGATGGTGATGGACACACACCGGATGTCAGCTGGTTATCCTGGACAGTGGACGGCTCAGAGGTGAAGGAGGGCATTCTGACCAGTGTAGAAGAAGAGCAGAACGGCCGCTCCAGCCTCTGCAGCACCCTGACCCTCAGCAAAGCTCTCTGAGAAATAAAGCTTGATCTTGGACAATGTCTGATGTTTTATTCTACTTGATGATCAGGGTTGTGAGAGAGGATCTTCAGCTGGAGGTTCAGGGCAGTGCTGTGTGTGTTGTGCTTGAGTGAGTTTGGCTGAACGAAGCTGAACATCTGGTGAAAGTGCTGCTCTATTCTGGGACAAGGACGACAACTCAGGTCTGTTAATGCAAATCTGAGTTTCACTCCAGTGCTCTCTCTCTCTCTCTCTCTCTCTCTCTCTCTCTCCCACTCTCTCTCTCTCTCTCTCTCTCTCCCTCGCTCTCTCTCTCTCTTTCTCTCTCTCTCTCTCTTTCTCTCAGTTTCAGTGGATAATCTGCTGAGCTCTGCTGGATTGGAGGCTGCTTTTACTTTTTACTTTATTGATGCTGTCCTCCAGGACTTGAGTGTAATCTCCTGAGTTACCTGTCAGTGTGTAAAACGTACTGCATGTTTAGATGATCACTGGATCCTGTTACACAGTGAAAATGTGATGTTTTTGACGTGATAATCAACCAGAGAAAATCTCAATCAGTAACAATCCTAGGAGTCACAAAATTCCACTCATCATGCAGACAGTGGAAAACAGAGACGCTACAGGTCTCTCTAGAAGATCTGACAGTTCTAAAAGTAAAAAAGGTAAAGGTGCACGTATTTGTCACTGTACACCAAAATGTGTCCTCTGCATTTAACTCATCTGTGGTAGTGAACACACACTTACTAGTGAGCTAGGGGCAGCAAGTACACGCGCACTCCCAGAGCAGTGGGCATCCAACTTCAGCGCCTGTGGAGCAGAGAGGATAAAGGGCCTTGCTCAAGGGCCCAACAGTGGCAGCTTGTCAAGTCCGGGAATCAAACTCACAACCTTGTTATCGATAGCCTGGCACTCTAACCGCTGAGCCAACACTGCCCCAAAAAAGTTTGGATGCTTCATGATTTTGCGTGTCATCCTTGCGCAGGGGCCATGGTAATCTTCTCTGTATCGTTCTAATTTTAGTATATGTGCTGCCGTAGCAAGCACATATGACAGAGAAGAAGAATCCCAACTAAGTAAATCGCAGTTTGGATATCACCTGAGAGGAGCACTTTTAAAAGATCTGTGGAGGAACTGCATAAAGAACAGTCTGACCATTTCTCTTCCAAGAATAAAAGGTTTTTCTAGAATCCCTGAAAACATCTGAACTTTTAATGATCAGAGAAAGAATGTGAATATATTATTGATTAAAAAAGGACAATAATGTGAGAGAGAAATTCTTCTAGTGCTGGTCTTCTGTTTAGTACACACTAAAACCTGCAGCTCAGTGGTGACCTGGAGTGAAAACATGAAAAGGCTTCTTCACACACATTAATAAATCAGCTGTGGAGTTTTTACTGAGAGTGAACACCTCAGTACCTTCACTGACTTTTAGTAGATCTGCTCCTTTTAGAGTCAAAAGGTGATGTAGATTAAAAGACTGATGGATTCTGAAGTGGATCATGATGGGGTGGTGTTGCAGAAGAACAGGTTCTATGGTGACCATGATGGATAGAAATGTGTAATTCAGAGTCCAGCACTGAATGAAGCTCCAGCTGACCCTCCTGTGGACTTTATCACAGTTTACAGAGATGAATCCTGCAGCAGGAACATGGTCAGTGAGGAAACACACAGCAGCATTCCTGCACACCTCCCTTTTACACACTACAGGATCAAAAGTGTGTTTTATTGCTTAGTGTTCAAGTGTGAAGCTGCAGGAGGCTGCTGGTTATGGTGCCCCCTGCTGGACAGCCTGCTTGGAGTAGGACTGCAGTGCAGTGTCTGTGCAGTCTGACTCAGGGAGGTTTTTGTACAGCTGTGTAACACTGTGTGAACGACCAGACACTACTGATGTAAAATACTCCCATACAGTAATAATCTCCTGCATCTTCAGTCTGGACTCCACTGATGGTCAGAGTGAAGTCAGACCCAGATCCACGTCCACTGAAACGAGCTGGAGTTCCTGACCATAAGCTAGAGGCATCATAGATCAGGAGTTTAGGTGCTTCTCCAGGTTTCTGCAGGTACCAGGACATATAATTACCCGAATATACACTGTGGCTGGTTTTACAGTTGATGGTGACGGTTTCTCCTGGAAGAGCAGATTTTACTGCAGGAATCTGAGTCACAGTCGCCTGACCTCTGGATTCTGAAAAACAATGAGAGTAAACTGACTCATGAACTTTCAACATTATTATTTTACCATCAAATCTTCAGATATGATTGTGTAAGAATAACAGCTGTCGTCTTTGTCTTCCTAAAAGAAAACGTACAGCAGTGCATTACCTTGAGTCCAGAAGATCAGAGTCCAGATGAAGATGGAGATCAGAGTCATGTCTGCTGTGGGTGAGGTTTGAGGGGCAGCAGCTCTCAGTCCTGAAGTGTTAAACTCACAGCACTATAAACACTCCCAGAGCACTGAAGCATGTGCTGCTAATGCAAAGTGGAACCTCTCTATGGAAATGTCACCAGCAAATGCCTCTTACTCTTGAACTGGCACGACTAAACAGACCATATTAGACAATGATCCTTTGATCTATTGGAGATCAAAATTATGGCTCCAAATCCCTAATGAGCCTCACAGAAGAAGACACTGTCAGGAAAACCCCTCTAACAACCACAGAAACACTGAGAGGATCCAATAGTGAAGTAGATCACCTGTTCCTGATCTGACATGATCAGATACTGGAATTATAATCAAAGATGAGGCTTAAAAAACAGGTAAATCAGACACACTCAAATAAAGCTGAAAACTGAGACGATGATACAATGATAAAGTCTGCGTTCAGGAGAATCTTCTGAAGGTGATGGACACTCACACACACAGGATGTCAGATTTGAGGACATGGCAGATGTAGAAGATTAAGAAGCAGGTTTAGGGGTAATGGTGAGGACGGCGGTTCATGAAGATGCTGGGTGAGTTTTTCAGTACAGCAGTAGATTAAACCGCACAGGTAAATGGATCCAAAGTGATCAAACAGGTTCAGAAGATCAGATGAACCAGGTCTAGATTCCAAACTGACTTTATTCAGAATCTCATAAAGAAACAAATGAACAAACACTGAGAAATGAGAAAGATAAAAGAGTGAACATATTAAGACTACACACTTTTCTTATGCAGCTCTGAGCATAAATGTGTGTGTGTGTGTGTGTGTGTGTACTGTAGTGTGACGGAGGTTTTTGTAAGACGGTTTCATTGGAATGTATCACTGTGGTACACTTTCGGTGGAGGAACCAAAGTCATTGTGAAAGGTGGGTGTGTTTTCTTATTTTCTTTTTTTTTTTAATAAACATTTATTTTAATTTTAACATATTTAATTGATGTGAAATTCATTGTTATTCTTGATAAGCTGCTTTTGCTTGTACTGAATGTGACTGTGTTAAAGAGTGAGGTATGAACTGTGAGTCTTTATTAGGTGATTTATCCTGTATTTTCAATAATAGCTCTGAACAGTTAGAATGGGTGTTGGGTTAATGATGCTGTACGGGAGAATTGATGGACTATTTTTATTAATAGCTCTGTAAAGTTAAAACTATAACTTTTTCTGACCATGTTTTGATTAAACTTTGATTAAACACATTTAGAGCATTCACATTTAGAGCATTCACATTTAGTGCATTCACATTTAGAGCATTTACATTTAGAGCATTTACATTTAGAGCATTCACATTTAGAGCATTTACATTTAGAGCATTCACATTTAGAGCATTTAGCTGACGCTCTTATCCAGAGTGACTTACAAGGTAACTCGTATTACAGAGGTCGGCCAATGCAGTGTTAGGAGTCTTGCCAAAGGACTCTTATTAATGTAGCACAGCAAAGTCACCCAGACCGGGAATCGAACCCTGGTCTCAAACAGGGGGTAATAGCTCACTGGCAGGTAGTGGTGTTACTTGTTGCATCACAGCAACCCCACTTTACTGTACATCCTGTACATCTGCACTCCTGGACACTTGACACTTTGCTTAAATACCAATATATGCACATATTTACTCAGTATGGACATATCTGCTGATCCACACTCCTACTGCACATTATTATTTATTTGTTCATTATTCTCCCATTATTCATTATTATTGTGTTTTTATTCCTTTTAATATTTCTTATTATTGTATCATATTCACTGTGCTGTTATTGTGTAACTGCTACTGGCTGCTGAATTTCCTTCAGGATTAATAAAGTATATATCTCTCTATCTAAGTATCTTTCTATCTATCTGTACAGATGAAGTAGAAGCTCATAGAAGGAAGCAGGTACTGTTTTTTAGGAAACTGAGAACAGAGTGGAGCTGTAAATGGACGACTGTAGACGGGTTGGATTCAGTCAGGATGCTTAATAAAGAATAACGAGTAAATGTGTTTAAATGTGTTTAAATGTGTTTAATCAAGTGTGTGTGTTGTGTCTCCTCTCCAGGTGGTCCCACAGTGAAGCCCTCTGTGTCTCTGCTCCCCCCCTCCCCTCTGCAGGTGTCTGAGGGTTCAGCCTCACTGCTCTGCCTGCTGTCTGGCTACTCTCCACAGGGGGCGCTAGTCAGCTGGACAGTGGACGGCTCAGAGGTGAAGGAGGGCGTTCTGACCAGCGTAGAAGAAGAGAAGAACGGCCGCTTCAGCCGCAGCAGCACCCTGACCCTCAGCAAAGCTCTCTGGGAAAAGGGGGAGGAGTTTGGCTGTTTGGTCTCCCATGACAATATCAATCAGCCAATCACATTCAGAAAGAGCAGCTGTGAAGTTCAGTAGCCCCGAGATGGAGTTGAACACAGATCTGCTTCACCTCCGTCTGCAGTAGAGCTGAAGTTCTACACAGTGCTGCTGTTTGGGTCTTTACTCTGTTCACTGTCCTGTTGCTGGACCTGTGCTTCTGCTCTACTGAAATAAAGCTTGATGTTGGACATTGTCTGATGTTTTTTTCTACTTGATGATCAGGGTTGTGAGAGAGGATCTTCAGCTGGAGGTTCAGGGCAGGGCTGTGTGTGTTGTGCTTGAGTGAGTTTGGCTGAACGAAGCTGAACATCTGGTGAAAGTGCTGCTCTATTCTGGGAGAAGGACGATAACTCAGGTCTGTTAATGCAAATCTGAGTTTCACTCCAGTGCTCTCTCTCTCTCTCTCTCTCTCCCTCTCTCTCTCATCTGGTCTGAAGAGGAACTCGTAGAAATTTCAGAAGGTGTACAATTTGTACTGAATAGTTCAACCCACTTTCACATGTATGCATTACTGATGCAACCCAAACACACAGAAACCATATAAACAGAAAATGTTACAAAACAACCTGTGAAATCTGATCTGAACCTAAACATCAACTTAAACTTAACCTAAACATTACGTATTACCCTTAGTCTAACCTTAACCGTGACACAATATTTTCCCTTTCCCAACCCTAACCTTAACCATCACCATCACCATCACCATAACCATAACATAACATTTACCCTAACCCTTACCCTAACACTTACTCTAACCATAACCATGACATACTCCTTACCATTACCATAATCTAACACTTACCTTAAGGCTTATTTTACCTTTACCATAACCTTAACCTGTCCTAACTCTTAACTACCCTAATCTTATCATATCCTAACTCTTAACTACCCTAACCTTAACCTGTCCTAACTCTTAACTACCCTAACCTTAACCTATCCTAACTCTTAACTACCCTAATCTTAACCTTTTTTGTTCATTATTTCTATTTTCTACATTCAGTTATTTTGTAGGAGCTCCATAATGGAGAGAAGCAGGCTGCTGTGTTGCCGCTGTTTTCTCAATTCTTCTTTGAGTACGTATCAGGCTGGGTTGTGTGTTTTTGCAAAACTTCCCCACCAGTGGACGAGAGCTCTTTGTCTTTAACCCTAACGTGTGTATGAGGAGCTCCTTATGAGTCGTTTAAACCTTACAAATTGCACGGGGTGGCTTTTAGCCATATACAGGAATTTTTATGAAGGAATTTTTTTAGATAAATGAATTAAACAAAAATATAATTCCTATTCATGAAGTCAGACACACTAAAACCTGCAGCTCAGTGGAGACCTGGTGTAAAAAAATGAAAAGCAGCAGGAACACGGCCAGTGAGGAAACACACAGCAGCGTTCCTGCACGCCTCCCTTCAACACACTACAGGATCAACAGTGTGTTTTATTGCTCAGTGTTCAAGTGTGAAGCTGCAGGAGGCTGCTGGTTGTGGTGCCCCCTGCTGGACAGCCTTCTTGGAGTAGGACTGCAGTGCAGTGTCTGTGCAGTCTGACTCAGGGAGGTTTTTGTACAGCTGTGTAACACTGTGTGAACGAGTATCTACTGCTGATGTAAAATTCTCCCATACAGTAATAATCTCCTGCATCTTCAGTCTGGACTCCACTGATGGTCAGAGTGAAGTCAGATCCAGATCCACGGCCACTGAAACGAGCTGGAGTTCCTGACCATAAGCTAGAGGCATCATGGATCATGAGTTTAGGTTCTTCTCCAGGTTTCTGCAGGTACCAGGACATATCATCACCCTCATCCACACTGTGGCTGGTTTTACAGTTGATGGTGACGGTTTCTCCTGGAAGAGCAGATTTCACTGCAGGAGTCTGAGTCACAGTCGCCTGACCTTTGGATTCTGAAAAACAATGAGAGTAAACTGACTCATGAACTTTCAACATTATTATTTTACCATCAAATCTTCAGATATGATTGTGTAAGAATAACAGCTGTCGTCTTTGTCTTCCTAAAAGTAAACGTACAGCAGTGCATTACCTTGAGTCCAGAAGATCAGAGTCCAGACGAGGATGGGGATCAGAGTCATGTCTGCTGTGGGTGAGGTTTGTGGGGCAGCAGCTCTCAGTCATGAAGTGTTAAACTCACAGCACTATAAACACTCCCAGAGCACTGAAGCATGTGCTGCTAATGCAAAGTGGAACCTCTCTATGGAAATGTCACTGTCCGCTGCAGTGATCATGTGATGCTCAAATATAATGAGATGGAAACAGAAGGAATTCTGTGTTCAGATAAATTTCTGATGAATTAAGTCTGATTAATTAAATTTTCCTGATTAATTAAGAGACTTAGTACATGGCGTTTTCTGTTGTTACGATAGCAAAGACACACTGACGCGCCCTTAATCAAGCAGCAGGGCGCGGCTGACAGCTCGCCAAAAGATCGCTAAGATAGGGCTCAAAGGATTTTTAATAATTAGCAATTAATAATTTTGTATTCTCTCTCCATATGTCCTGATCATAAATGTTTAATAAATCATTAAAACTGCACAGTATTCAGCTCTCTTAAAGTCACTGCTCTCTGATCCTGTGTTTATCTGTGCTCATATTACTGTTAGTCCATCACTGGTTTGGCAGATTTGTGACTGAAACTTGGTCTCTAACTTTAACATTACATTTGGACACCTGCCCTAGTTTTGTCCTCATGATTATTAAAGGCAATTACCATGACTTTAAGGGCACGTGCCACAAGCTGCTGTATAGTCTTCTTTTTTTAACCCCTTACCACAGAAAGGCTTGTTACACACTAAGGTATATTACTCTATCTAATCTAATTGTCTGTCATAAATGAATAATACACTGCCTGGCTAAAACAAAAGATCACACATGCTAATATTTTGTGGGAACACCTTTAGCTTTGATTACGTCACGCATTCGCTGTAGCATCACTTCCACAAGCTTCTGCAATGTCACAACATTTATTTCTGAACAGAGTTGCATTCATTTTTCCTTAAGATTGGAAAGTCTTCTCCAGCATCTCCTAAAGATTCTCAACGGGGTGAAAATGACCTTAACAACTTTTTTTTTTCGCTAATTGAGCCGGATGAATCCTGGCCTTGTCATCTTGGAATATGCCCGTGCCATCAGTGAAGAAAAAAGCCATTGATGGAATAAGCTGGTCGTCTCAGTGTATTCAGGTAGTCAGCTGACCTCATTCTTTGGGCACATAACATTACTGAACCTAAACCTGAACAACTGCAGCAACCCCAGACCAAAGCACTGCCCCCTCAGGCTTGTCCGGTAGGCGCTAGGCATGATGGGTGCATCACTTCAGCTTCCTTCATCAGACCACATGACCTTCTATTGCTCCAGAGAACAATATTTTTTGCAGGTTAGCTTCACTGAAAGGTGTTTTTCTTACAGCTACACAGCTGTAATCCCAATCCCTTGAGTTCCCTTTGTTGCATTGTTAAATAACTTGTTCCCAGCTGAAACACAATCCCACATGCAGTAATTATCTAATGTAGACCTGGTTAAGTGTGTGTGAGGGAGTGTGTAGTAGAGCTGGCTATGTGTGTTTGAGGGTGTATGTAGTAGAGTTGTTTAGGTGTGAGGGTGTGTTGTAGGGCTGATTACGTGTGTGTAAGCATGTGATTGTGGTAGAGCTTGTCAGGGGTTAGTGTGTGTGTGTGTGTGTGTGTGTGTGAGGGTGTGTGGTAGAGCTGGTTAGATGACTTCCACTCTTCATTTGATCTCAGCTCAGCAATCTAACTCTCCTGATATTTGGAATGTTCCCTTGATGTCCAGTGGGGGGCGATCTCCTTCTGTTGAGTTTAAAATGGATCAGTTTTTTATCATAGGGGTTTCACAGCTTCTGCTGTCAGTCTGTCTGTCAGTGCAGGAGCTTTTGGGTGGAGGGACCAAACTACAAGCAGTGAGTAAGAAAATACACACTTTATTTAAACACTTTACTCTCTCTCTCTTTTCAGCAGAAAATCCTCTCAGACCATGGGGAGAAATGCTGAAACAGTAAGACGTGTTCTAGATACCGCAGCTCTTTAGCTGTTTTCTGTTCTCGTCTGTCATCATTTAATATTTAAATTCAAATTAAAGTCAAGTGTTCAAATCTGTATTATTATACAGATATTTTAATTAATATTTGATAATAAAATTACATGTGAATGAACAGATCAGCAGTTTGAGAACAGGTCTCATAAAACACGACCTTGCTTCAGAAAAACAAGCTAAAAAAATATTTTAATAATTTATAATTTCAGAACTTCTGTTTTTGTCTGAGGCTTTTAAACTCCACCAGGATTTAGTGACTGATGTGAGGAAGCTGCTTGGAAATAACAGAGAGAGCCGAGTCTTTACAGCAGGAGGTTTTTGTACAGCCACTAAATGAGTTTGTATCACTGTGGTGGACTTTTGGTGGTGGCACCAAACTGTCAGTTGGCCGTAAGTAGTTTTACTGTTTATTCTCTGTTCATCTGTAAATCAGTTCTGGAACTGTTCATACACTTAATTCTTTTGTAAATCATTTTTTAAAGCATTTTTTTTTACATTTATTTGTTCTTTAAGTGGCAGTGTAGACTAACTATGGACATTTTACACCAAGAGTCTGTTTCTGTTGTTAATACGGGTAGAAATTATTCAGTATATATATTTTTTTACTGTACTGAACAGTGAAATTTTTCTTTAATTGAACAGTAAAGGTCTGCTCTTGACCGGAGGCTCTCAGTGCAGCACTTTCACTGTGCTTCTCATTCTCATGATGAACAATCACAGAGCTGCTTATTATGAACACTGATGCATGTTTTAATATTCATTTTTTAAGTGTTAACTGTGTTCATTTTTATTATTTATTATAGTAAATCATTTATTTCTCTGTAGGATCTGAATTCCTGTTGATTTCCATATTATAAATTTCACTAAGGGTCTCAGATTTATTTGCCTGTAAATGAAACATTAAAAAGTGTTAAATTCAGAAGAAAGTAACTACAGATGAATCTGAAGGACAGTTTAAACTGTAAAGTAGGTTATAATTACAGGACCAAACATTTTAATGCACCACTGAACTCAGTTCAGCTCTGTACAAAATAAGAGAAGTGAAACACATCTGTCCATGCCTCTGTGTTTGTGTGTCTGCTAGGTGTGACTGCTCCCAAACTCACGGTCCTGCCCCCCTCCAGTGTGGAGCTGCAGCAGGGGAAGGCCACACTCGTGTGTTTGGCCAACAAGGGCTTCCCCTCAGACTGGAGGCTAAGCTGGAAGGTAGGTGGGAGCAGCTGGAGCTCGGGGGTCAGCCAGAGCCCCGGATTTCTGCAGAAGGATGATGGCCTCTACAGTTGGACTAGCACCCTGACCCTACCGGAGGAGCAGTGGCTGAGGAACCCAGTGACCTGTGAGGCCACCAAGGACGCCCAGTCTACAGTGAGCGAGACACTAAGGAAAGATCAGTGCACTTAGCAGTGAGGACCGCCAGCCTCTGCTTTACTCAGCTCACTTTCTTCTCCTTCATTCAGGCTTTAAAGCACATATTTGAGCTTCAGTGCCGAAATGTTGATCTTCTGTCTCAAAGAAATAAAAGGCTTTTGGATTCAGTGTTTGTCTCTTTGTATTGATTGTGTGTTTTCTCCATATTATACTCAAGGGCAGTTTGCACTGTAGAACAGTTGGATTCTGGAGTTAAATGCTCTTGTTTTAATAGATTTGGAGTCATTCAAAAGAAGAGTTCAAAGAAATAGTTGAAAGTCCAATATTGCCATGACATTAATGTCCATGATGAGTGTATGTAAACTGCCCATATTAACCATAGTGTCCATCTGTCTTGTAAAAAACACATCTATAAAGTCCATAAAAAAAAGGTTTGTTCTGTATAAACAAATCAGTGTTACAAATGCCAAGATCAGGAGGTCAAATCTGACACGGAAACTTATCTAACTACAGTGTAGAGAATAGCCTAAAACAACTTTAAAAGAAGTTAAGATGTTTTTAAAACTTGAAAATGAACATGTAGGTCCTATAAGGTCTCACTCTAATCATTATGTCTGCTAGCTTACTTATGAAAAACATGCGATTAGTTAAAGAAGAGCTGAGTCGTGCAGCTGACAGTGTTTTTTGGTGGAAACTACTGAATGAAGGAAACTCTTAGCAAAACAATTAGTAGCTATAGGCTTTTAAAAATGTAGCCTAAAGCTTCAGAATAAAATTAAATCAATAACTTTGTTAATCTCATCTAAAAATCCTAAGTTTTACCTCTTTTAAAGTTGTTTTAGGCTATTCTCTACACTGTAGTTAGATTTCATGCGTGTTTACAGTTTAGTAATTGAACTGTTCTGCACACACTGTCTGTTACTACATCAGTGTCATTAAATAACCTCAGCTAAACTATAGACTGCCCTCACCATCCTGCCCTGTCCCTTAAAAACAATTATGCTGCCTTGAGACTGACCAATTCTAATCTGGTCATTCCAGCATCATTTAAGGCAGTTAGCAGACGCTCTTCTCCAGAGCGACTTACAAAAGTGCTTTGCTATTTACTCAAGAAAAACCTCAGCTAGTTTAAATAGACTAATAATTCAAAGATCCTCTGAGTTTAGACTCTACTAAACACAAGTCAGTAAGGAGAACAATCTACTATTCGCCCAAGTCCTCTCAGAAGAGGTGGGTCTTCAGTCTGTGTCAACTTACTGAGAGAACTGAGTGGAACTGACTCCAGGTCTGAGTGTGAAATGTCTGCTGTAAAGCAGCAGGACTTTGAACTAGGATGGATATGGCTGGAGCAGACAGGGACATGGGGGCTTTGGGTCAATACATGATACAATATCTTCATCCTAGAAAACTGGTACAGAAAATGAACGTTTGGATATTATGTTGCTGTGAGATTTATGAGGATAGGAGGAAATTCTGAATGGTCTGGTTTTGCTGTAGTGTGTGTCTACCTATAACCCCCCGCCAGAACCATGTGTTTACACTCGGGATCACACCACTAACACATGAACAGCAGGACTAGAATGAGCACAAGCTCTACAAACCTCCTCCTCTCATATAGCTGAAACGCTGTGTGCATTATTGCTTTGTGCTTATTTATACATTTATAGATGTTTATGCTGTGTGTCAGGGTGGTGGGTTTCCTCCCCTCCACAGAGTGTGTGATTGTGCTGTATCACATCTACCCTCGGGACCTGCAGCAGGTCCAGCTGCAGCAGTGCAGTGTCTGTGCAGTCTGACTCAGGGAGGTTTTTGTATGGTGGTGTAATACTGTGTAAACACACCTCTACTACTGAACCAGTGCTCACTCATACAGTAATAATCTCCTGCATCTTCAGTCTGGACTCCACTGATGGTCAGAGTGAAGTCAGATCCAGATCCACTGCCGCTGAAACGAGCTAGAGTTCCTGACCATAAGTTTGTAGCATGGTAGATCAGGAGTTTAGGTGCTTCTCCAGGTTTCTGCAGGTACCAAGAGAGAGCTATCCCAC